>NW_006920427.1:157847-164352 GCF_000344685.1 Gloeophyllum trabeum ATCC 11539
AAGCGGGAGCGTCAATGGTGCTTGGAAGGCCTCAGACTGGGTGCCCTCACTTATACGGTCGAGCATATACCTGAAGTGTCTTCCAGATTCCAATAAGGTGCGCAGCATACGACTCGGCACGTAGCCCCGCTGAAATCTAAGGTTGGTATTAGACGGTCTCTTGGATGCCGGCAGACTTAGTCGCGGCAAGCATACCTGAGATGCGCAATGCCTCACCGCCTGTCCTTCACTTAGCGAGCCCGATTCCTGTGGCATGGAGAACCCTTTTTACCCCGATATCAGAGATTCTCGGACTTCCGCTAGTGCCGTACCACACTTGGTTGGACTCGCTTGAGCACAGCGACATCGTCGAACACCGAGACAGAATCAAGACGGATAAACTCCTTCCTGACAACCCCGCCCTTCTGCTCCTTGACTTTTTCCGGTCTGCCGCTCGCACCGAAGATGATCCAAGCAAGGAAGCGATAGGTTTACCCAGGCTATCTCTGACTCAAGCCCTGCAAACCTGCAAAACATTGCGGGAGATGGAGCCTTTGACTTCGAATGATGCCCTGGGTTGGGTTCGGTATTGGAGGCAGATAGGCTTTATACGTGCATGATGATTTTAGTATTGCTGCTCTCCTCTCGAATTCTCAGTGTACTCGATGCATTATATGTACGGAGCGCGGGTTCACTAGACCTTTACTGCCATCGTCTGCAATTGAGACATTGGGAAAATCAACATTCATTCATGAATACAGAGTGCAGTCCCAAAGTTACTTCGGCCTATGTAAGCAACAAGCCATCCTTATATCCTCCACCGTGGTGTACAGCAAGAGTACAGTATAAAATGACCTGGGCTCTCGCGTTAACATGATCCTTGCTATGTCTGAGTGAACCACCTACCCGTTCGCGTTGGCAGTGATGTCTTAAACAGATATCATTTTACTTCGCCATCTCCTTCCGGTGGCGGGGTCTTTGGCGGCGATGGTAACGGGGTTCGTTCAGGTTTAGGAGATGTGCCTTCGATGGTGATGGTCACGGTTGTGCTTGTATCTCCCTCAGCGCCGGACATGGTATGGTGGATGACGTAGATGACACGGGCGATGACGACCAGAGGAAGGTTCCAGCGCAAAGAGGGAGATGATAAAGAGTGGGAGGTGCATATATCTCCTGAATTTATAGCGCATTGTGCTGTGGCTCAATCGAGGTGTGGCACTTGCGTCGGCAAGCGCGTGTGGTGGTGACCCTGAGGCCTGAAGCAACAGAAGCGCGTGCACAGATTAAGCAAGGCATAGTCTGGAGAATACGCACCCCAAAATCCCCTTGTGGTTACTAGAATCAGACCACGAGGGTTATCTCCGGCATTGCTCTATACATTATTGAACTACGAGGCTAGGGAGTCGTCTAATTTGGAAATTTGCTTCAAATTCAAGCAGAAAAAAAAGATATACGCTCGTGCTCCGTAACCTACGGGAATCTGAAGAGTCTGAAGGGAAATATGCCTAGGCTCCAGGAAACGCACATCTTGCGAAGTTCTACATTGAAGGACGATCTTTCAGGTGATATCAAATTCCTTTTGGAAAACAAGAACGTCGAAAGCTTGAGAACCTTAGGGTGCTCGCGGTGTGGCAGAGGTGGCAAGTGTGGCAAGAGCGAACTTCTGAGAAGCTATCTTGTTGACGTAAGCAAGGAGTGCACTGCATTGGCAACTCCTCAACGCCACCCACTGTTGCCCACTGCAGCTGGTCCTCAACTGGTGCTGGACTTCACCTCCGCAACGCTCGACTAGACATGGTGCGCGCACTACGAACACCGTCAGGTTTCTCGACTAACTGCAATACTATAGGCTCGTAATGAAGAGAAGGCACAATCTATGCTCTACCGTTTCCGTGAAGCCCAAGCGGCAGAGCTTGGGCTTGGAACACGGGCGGACCGCCGACCGCGAATGGCCAGTTCGTGTAAGAGCTTGCGAGAATGCGAGCGGTGGAGAGGAGAGATTCTGCGAGAGATTAGCAGGAAAGTCAGCAAAATCCAGGATGGTGAGTGGCTGCAGTGCTTTCAGCTCTGGGTCGCTCAACTTCCGTTCTTGCAACTCAAGTGCGGATGGTGAGCGTTTGCTAACGCGCGACGTTTGCTAGCTGGCTTGACGGACTATGAAGTCCGGGACCTGAACGACGAGATCAACAAGCTCATGCGGGAGAAGCGGCATTGGGAGAATCAGATAGTCGCGTTGGGAGGTGCCAACTACCGGCGGAATGTCCCCATGCTGGACGAGGATGGCAAAGAGGTTCCGGGGACGAAAGGATACAAGTCCGTACCAGAACTCCATTCATTGATGTCCTCTGCTGACTTGGTTACCTTCACCGCATTGTGTAGGTACTTCGGACGAGCGAAGGACCTTCCTGGTGTTCGGGAGCTCTTCCAGTCAAAGAAGAAAGAGGAGGATGAAGAGAACCAAGTGAGCTTTCTTATGTACGAGGAAAGCGATGGAGTCTTACTTGCTACCATTAGATCCAAAGTTTTTATAAACGATTTACCAATCAAGGTCCGGCCTACTACGGCGACCTGGACGAAGTAGACGGGAAACTGATAGAAGCTGAACGCCAACGAGAACAAGAAGGTTAGCGCCTCCTTGTTCCATCTCAACGCATGTCCTTATTGAGTTTTTGTTTTGCGAAACACAGAATGGGAAGAAGCCTATCTCAATTTACTCGGGACGCTCGGTCTGCCAACCGATGAACCTATTCCCGCGTTACCCGTGTCCAATGCCAAGGCGGCCACCGTAACAATATCTGACTCCGACATAACCGAACCGCCACCGAACAGCACGAAGCGAAAAGTACCGGACGAAGATATTGACATGGCTGACGGTAAGCGAACGAAGACTGACGATTCCAGTGCTGCGAAGGTGGAGGAGCCAGAAGATAAGGAACAATTGGAGATGATTGTGACTGCGGCTGCGTCCTATATACCGTTCTTATGCCCGGAGCACTTATTGCCTCCAAAGATACCAGGAAGGGAAGAGATGGAGAAAATTCTCTTGGATGTACGGAAGAAGGCGGTTCTAGAGGAGTACTTTGGATAGTGTTTCAAGCTGTTGTGCATAGTCATCGCCTTCTTTGTTTATTATAGTGACGTTGAAATGATTAGGATATTGCTTGATGTCTCAGTACGAGCATTGATACAAAGGGAGATAAGGGCGCAAAAAGGGCTCCGCCGGGGTTCGAACCCGGGATCACCTGCATATCTCGCCCAAAGCAGGTATCTTACCACTAGACCACGGAGCCATGTGGAAAGTTGTGCCTATTACCACTATATTCTGCCACGCTTGCATGTGCGATGTTGTACGGTTCATTCAACTACCCATGAGTCGCCGTGTCCCACAGTGATGCGTAGGGAACAGTTGTTTTTCTTTGAGGTTGTTCCACGATATACTGTTCGCAGTGATATTCGCCCAAGCTTCGAGCAGATCAATCTGAGGCTTTCTCGGGCTTCATTCCGACTTCATTCGCCAGAGTGATTGGCGTGTCAATAACTAGATCGCCGGAGACTCCGGTCTACCCAAGTGCACCTTCATGGTACGTTATCGAAGTGCTATGCCTTCGTGACAAGGCTCGCGGCCACGAAACATGATCGGGAGCAATACCCTGAGCTAATTGAGCTTTTGCAACCTACGTCTCAAGGAACGGATTACATCGGTAAGGCAATGGTCCTGCTTAGGAAAGGTCTCGAGCGGCTTACAGATCTCTTTCTTGTATTCCATTGACTGGTGTGTTACCTACGCTCGTCCAGGAGAGAACGGGTATAAATACTGTCAGTCATGTTAGATGAAAGGCAAGATAACCCATCTCTACATTTACTTCAGCTATGGAAACTGATCACTCTCCCCGGAAACCCAACCCTGGGTCCACCCACAATTTTGCTAGCTCACACTCTGTGGACCACCGTAAATTTGCTATGGAAGTGGGTCGCCGAACCCAATTCGAAGATGATGGCGTATTCTCGCATCTCCGTCTGGACATGTACAAAACGAAGGGCGGAGCGCATGCGAACAATATAGAAGACCTTGTCAAGAAATATCCTATCGAAAACGCAGGAGCTCTCACTTCCCTCAGAGAGCTAGCTGCGTCCTCTTCTGCCAGTGCCAAGGAACGACTAATGTATCCGCACCTCGTGAGTTTGTGGCACTGGATAATAGTATCTACCAGGCTAACGGTAGCTCCCTCAGTTACAGCTCTTCCAGTACGCTCTGACATCTCTCGGTAATAATGAATTAGGCCGCGCTGTAGTAGAGGAACAAGAACTGCGACCTGATATCGATGTTGCTGGTTTCTCCCTAGTGAAGCCGGACTTCACCATCGTCGACCACGGCAAAGAGAACTCGAATTTGTGGCGTCACAGAGCGGTGTTTGTTGAGGTGAAGACCTCGGAAGGGGAGAATCCGAAGGTCACCCCAACGGGTGTGTCGCGTATCCTCGCGCAAGCTGCCACCTATGCACGCCTGCATATGTCAGCTAGACCCTTTCAACTCTTCTCCGTGGGTTTGCTTATTTGGGGAACCCACTTCTGCGTCGCGATATTTGATCGTGGCAGCGTTCGTCTCTCTCCCGCCAAGTCCATAATATATGATTGCGAGACCTTCATTGCAGTGGTACGAAACTTGGGGCACGTTTTGTCGGACATCGAGTTGGGCCAGGACCCGACGGTCATTCGACTGGATGAAGAGGAGACTCGGCGTCTCACTGGAGACCAAAGCTCAAGCGTGTATCCATCCTACGTCATTAAACCGTTTTGCGGAAAGGATAGCCGATGGTGGTGCACAGTCGGGCCTATGATCTGGAGCTCGGTGTCACTCTTTGGCCGTGGAACTCTCGTCTTCCGTGTACGGGAATACAAGTCCATGGATATCCAGAATCACCGACTGGATGCTAGTCTCGGTGAGGCCACTGTTGTGATGAAGACTGCATGGAGAGACAGTGGCCGCAATTCTGAATCAGAGATCTATGGAGCTGTTCGAGGAGGCCATCCGGCTTTGGCTAGCCACATCTTTGGTGAAGATGTTCTTGATGCAGACGGGAATTCAACCGAAGTCCGCCAAGTTCCAGGTGGACAGGAAGGACAGGAAACCAAGATACTCCACAGGCTCTTCATAAGTACCCTTGGCCGACCGATCTGGGAGTATGAAACCGAGCTGGAGCTTCTGAAAGGGTTTCTGGCAGCTTTGAGTGGTATGTCCTTCTACCCACTCCTAGTAGTTATAGAGTCTGACCTACGCACATTCATCAAGCACACGAATGGCTCTCCACGAAGAAGAAACTCCTGCATCGTGATATCAGTGCCGGGAATATCCTCCTCGCTGCCGACTTCAGGAATGCACCTTCGGGTGCAGAGGGCTTCCTGTGCGATCTGGAGTACGCACGTGTGAACGAACTGCCCAAGGATGTGACGGAAGTCCGCCGAGTTGCCCCCGTCCTGAGGGGTCGTTACGCCAGTGGCAACCCTCACTATACTGACTGGGACACATCTATGAAGATAACTTTCGGTTACACCACCGCAAAACGTGGCGCAGATTTGACGGTTAGCGAGACCCCTCCAACACGCATGCACCTTACTTATATATGTACCCATGTCACCAGGGAACATTGCAATTCATGTCCCTCAGAATATTGAAAGCTATAGATGAAAATCAAGCTCAGCCTAGCCAAGGCATCGCGGATGATATCGAGTCTTTCATCTACGTTCTAGGTTACGCTGTTCTAATGAAGATAACACGGCAGACGAAGTGGGACACCAGCAAGCGGAAGTACTGGCAAGACACGTTCGATGCCGCATTTGGGAAGATTGACCATAAGGATATCGTAAAGGCTAGGGTGTCCATAGCACCCCTGGAATGGGCCCAAAAAGCAGGCACTGACTTCGAGTTGGAGGAGATAGGAATGTCACGTCCTTTCTTCAATATCCTCCTGAGGTTATTCATTCTCCTTCAAGATGTGCACAGAACACAAGTACGGGGGAACATCGGGAAAAACCCCTATGTGGACGACACTGTTAGATCGGAAGTCTCCAGTCAACCTGAGATCATGTTGGGATACAGAGAGTTCCGCGAGATTTTGGAGCAGGGGATCACTAAACTGGAACTCAGGGAGTAGGAAGCGCATCGAATGTCTAGCCGTGATTTAGAGTATTTGATTTAGTTGCGAGCGAAGCGATAGCAATTCTTCACTGGGGCAGAAGTCCGCGACAAACATGTACAAATTCTACTCCCGGTCGCTGAGGGACCCACAAAGACCAAGGGCCAGCTATAAGTTGATACAGAGCTTTAAATATCCTCGGATTGAGCCTGGAAAGGTTCCAGAATCAATGATACCTATTTACTTGCCCTACCTATCACAAAACATGCCACGAAATACAGTAAGTTGAGCCGTATGCATGCAAGGTTGGTGTGTATGGTGCACCAGCTGTGCCACATAAGTGCTGCTCAATTCTTATTTCGTTCGTCCGTTCGTCTGTTCGTTCGATTGAG
>NW_006920427.1:164538-181444 GCF_000344685.1 Gloeophyllum trabeum ATCC 11539
ATACTGACTGGGACACATCTATGAAGATAACTTTCGGTTACACCACCGCAAAACGTGGCGCAGATTTGACGGTTAGCGAGACCCCTCCAACACGCATGCACCTTACTTATATATGTACCCATGTCACCAGGGAACATTGCAATTCATGTCCCTCAGAATATTGAAAGCTATAGATGAAAATCAAGCTCAGCCTAGCCAAGGCATCGCGGATGATATCGAGTCTTTCATCTACGTTCTAGGTTACGCTGTTCTAATGAAGATAACACGGCAGACGAAGTGGGACACCAGCAAGCGGAAGTACTGGCAAGACACGTTCGATGCCGCATTTGGGAAGATTGACCATAAGGATATCGTAAAGGCTAGGGTGTCCATAGCACCCCTGGAATGGGCCCAAAAAGCAGGCACTGACTTCGAGTTGGAGGAGATAGGAATGTCACGTCCTTTCTTCAATATCCTCCTGAGGTTATTCATTCTCCTTCAAGATGTGCACAGAACACAAGTACGGGGGAACATCGGGAAAAACCCCTATGTGGACGACACTGTTAGATCGGAAGTCTCCAGTCAACCTGAGATCATGTTGGGATACAGAGAGTTCCGCGAGATTTTGGAGCAGGGGATCACTAAACTGGAACTCAGGGAGTAGGAAGCGCATCGAATGTCTAGCCGTGATTTAGAGTATTTGATTTAGTTGCGAGCGAAGCGATAGCAATTCTTCACTGGGGCAGAAGTCCGCGACAAACATGTACAAATTCTACTCCCGGTCGCTGAGGGACCCACAAAGACCAAGGGCCAGCTATAAGTTGCTACAGTGCTTTAAATATCCTCGGATTGAGCCTGGAAAGGTTCCAGAATCAAGGATACCTATTTACTTGCCCTACCTATCACAAAACATCCCACGAAATACAGTAAGTTGAGCCGTACGCATGCAAGGTTGGTGTGTATGGTGCACCAGCCATGCCACATAACAGGACGACGTGTCGCGCCACACCACGTCACGCTTCGCGAGCAACTCTGCGCGAGCGCGCATCACTAGTGTACTTACAGACGGTATCGGGTGTACGTGGTCACGAGCGACGCGTTAATTGACGCGACCGCGCGCGTCACGTCACACCGATTGCTCATCCTCTACCTCTGCCGTCCTACGCGGCAGCCTGCAGGGCAAACGGCCTGTTGAACCGGCTACGAGGCTCACAGCTCGTGCCCAACGTCTCACATATCAAAGAGGAAACCAAGCAAGAGACGATGAATGTCAATCGTCGCGCTGTTCCTCATCGTTATATTTGCTACAAGACATAGGCAACCCTGTCTGAAGCAATGTAGACTTTTCGATACGCGTACATCGTTGAATTCGAAGCACGGAGCACAGCTCGGTCATTTGCAATGACGAGCCTGGAGTGGGTATATGCGCGCTCGGTGAGTAAGAGGGCAGACTTACACGAGTAATAGCGCTCTGCGATCCAAGGCTTCCGGGCATACGAAACTTGAAACTCGGCCTGTGCGACGCATATACTCTGCGAGCTGTCTCTCGGTGTAGCAAGTTCATGCACACTTCCGTTTAGGCGAGACAAGTGTCAGATACATCAGTGAGCTAAACTGGTGAGCTCTTCCGTCGGATTCACTTCCATCTGCAGCTGTGTTAGCTGTGCCAGTGGAGCAAGGAAGCAGCACGCATAAAGGGGAGGTCATCCTCAGTGCATCCTGATCTCGGTCATCTCCTTTCAACTGATCTCGTGTTAGTGATCATTCCGTCTGTGAGGTATAGTCACTAATCTGCTCACCCGCTCTGATGTGTGCTATCCAGCATAGCTGTTTCTTTTTATTTCAATCCATAGTAGCTTACCTATCGAGCGATCTAGTCTTTTCGGCCGTCGACGATTGTGTGGTGCGTTACGTTGGTGGACAGGCTTCGGATTCTCGTATTCCAGAGTGCAACCACTCAAACTCTTGTCAGAAGGTTTCAGGTTAGGACCATCTCGGGGTGGGAAATGTTAGTAGTACCACTGGAACTAAGCTCTCGATTTGGCTCACCAAGGACGGTTGCTTGCATGAACAACAGCAGATATGATCCGGTCATTGTCCAGCTATGTTGGTGCTAGTCGTGATTGCGGCCATCCTGACAGTAAGCTAGATTGGATTCCTACATCGCATTTTTACTGCTGAATTTTGTGGTAAGCCTCGGCACAGGTTTGTGCAGGGCTGTTTTAGTAGTGGCAGCAATGCGACTCCCGTCACTCTCTGACCCAGATCACAATTTTCTATCCAGACTAGAACCATGGTCGATATCTCACCAAAACCATTAGTCCTCAGGTTTGGACAATGGGTGGCTAGCCCAAGCTTTGTCTGGCTATTCCAGTTGTGATGGCCGTCCCGATGCTAAAGCCAAGGCATGTTACCCATTGTTATTCCTTCTGCTCGGTACTAACATCTTTTAGCAGATATTCCTGCGCTGCTGTCCGGACGTGCTCTGCTTTACTGCATGCAATATTGGCACAGATTCTGCTGTTGGCCGTGTGATTTCCAAGAAACTACAGAAGGACTGGTCCGTACCTCTTTTGTGGTTGGGACTGTTCGTCGCAAGCTCGCTGCGGGTGATTCCGATTCTCCGAGAATATACCGAAAGTGGAAGGAGTGGCTGTGCGTCCTCAACATTTCTTTTTGTTGTGGCACGTGACTCACCCATTGTGCGCGCGCCGAGACAATAAGCACGGAGCAAGACAATGAGTCCAGCACACTTTATTGTCAAAAGCATGTCTTGGACGCAGGATCGCCTCTTTGACCTTCTCTCCCACTTCTTCTACGACCTTTCACGATGCGTCGGCCAGCTGGCCTTGCTGTCGACACCGCTGCAGCAGCGGAGAAGACGAACGCGAACGCCCCCATCCTTGTACAATCACCTGAATCGACTACGAACCTCAATGTCGCGTCTACGCTCACTCTCGATGCCCATGCTGCCCAGGAAACCCCAGCCTACTCTCAACCCAATCCTTCCATTCGCCTTCTTTTCTCTCTCCTCACCCGACGCGACGTCCTCCTCCTAGTGCTTCCTGCTATCCTCCTTTCCATCGTCACCGGCGGTATCGCCCCCTTCATGACCATTGTCATCGGACAAAACTTCGACGCTTTCGCTGCCTACCCTCAAACCCCAAACCCCCCCGAATCTGCAAAGCACCAGCTGCTCCGGGCCGTCGGCCTTGCTGCGATCGAGCTCATCGGTCTGGCTGCGGGAGCGCTCGCTCTCAGCAGCATCACATCCAGTCTTTGGATATGGGCTGGCGAGAAGAATGCGATGACGCTGCGCAAGCAGGTTTTCGAAGCCGTCACGAGGAAAGAGATGGTCTGGTTCGACACCAAGATGGGTGCCGAAGGCTCTGTCCAGGCTGGCGAAGAAGGGCAGGGCCCAGTGGGCGCTGGTGGTCTCATGGCTCAGTTCGCCAAGTACGTATACTCTGTCTCATGCTTTGATTGAATCTCATGGTTTCGTAGGGAGACCGACGAAGTCCGGATGGCGTCCTCGCTCGCCTCGGGCATGTTTATCCAACACCTAACCACGACTATCACCGCCCTCGTCCTAGCTTTTACCCGCTCGTGGGCGCTGACCCTGGTCATCCTTTCTGTCGTGCCCGTACTCGTCCTCATCCAGGGCGTTGTTACCGGTCTCGTGAACCCGAGCCTCAACGAGGAGCGCCGACAGACGACCGTCGCGGCGACACTCGTTGACCGCGCTGTGGCGGCCATCGCCACCGTCAAGGCATTCAACGCTCAGCCATTCGAGTTACAGACCATCGGCGCCGTGCTCGACCGCATGCGCGCGGCGGCCAAGCGGTGCAACACCCTCTGGGCGGTCAGCTCAGGGTTGTCGCAGTTCACTATGATGGCGATGTTCGTCCAGGGCTTCTGGTTCGGCGCGAAGCTCGTGCGCGACGGGTCTGCAAGCGCGGGCGACGTCATGACCGTCTTCTGGGCGTGCCTGATCTCGACAAGCAACCTGCAGATGTGCCTGCCGCAGCTTGTCGTGCTGACCAAGGGCAAGGTCGCGATGGCGTCGTTGATGCGGCTGGTCGAGGAGCCTGTTGAAGCCCCTGTCACCCTCAAATCCGCGTCGACGCTGTACACGCCTCTCTCCCCGTACAAGCACGCCAGCCCGAGGAAGCGCCAGACCGACCTGCGGCGGATCAAGCCAGCCCGGTGCTACGGCGAGTTTGCGCTGCACGATGTTACGTTTGCGTACCCCTCCCGGCCCACGATGCCCGTGCTGTCGGATGTCTCGCTGTATCTGCCTGCGCACGAGACGACGTTTATCGTCGGCGGATCCGGCTCTGGCAAGTCAACCGTCGCGCAGCTCTTGCTGCGGATGTACGCCCCCCAGAGGGGGAGCGTGCAGCTTGATGACCAGGACGTGGCGTTTCTCGACGACGCCTTCCTGCGCGAGCACGTTGCCGCTGTCTCGCAGACATGTATTTTATTTGATGCGAGCGTGCACGATAATGTCGCGATGGGACTCATTGGGAGACGACCCGAGGAGGTGACCAGGGAAGAAGTAGTGGAAGCCTGTCGGGTCGCTTTGATGCACGAGTTTGTCAGGGACTTGCCCGAAGGCTATGATACCAAACTTGGGAACGGTGGCGCGAATCTGAGTGGTGGCCAGAAGCAACGGCTGGCCATTGCTAGGGCTCGCCTGAGGAACCCGTCTGTACTTATTCTCGGTACGTTGACAATGCAAGTATTATTGATGTCGCTGCTGACTGGTTCGCAATAGATGAAGCTACGTCCGCGCTGGACGCGACTTCGCGTCTACTTGTATTCGAAGCGATCAAGCGATGGCGGCGGAACAAAACTACAATTGTGATCACGCACGACCTTTCACAGATCGAATCCAACGACTTCGTGTACGTACTCAAGAATGGCCGCGTTGTTGAGCAAGGCTACCGCGCGGACCTGGAGAGCATTGCGGGCGGAGAATTTCGCGATATGGCCGAAACGCAGGGCGCTATGGGTGGTCTACCGGAGAAGGATACCGAGACTGCTGAAGACGAGATGCGGAAGGAGAGGGAGATGGAGGTTGAAGCCATTCTGGAGGAGCATGAAGCGAAGAAAGGCGTTCTGGTGGAGGAGTCGAAGGTCCTCAAGCACATGAGCGTCGCGAAGCCTAGTCTCCGGCCGATCACGATGGGGAACTGGATGTTCGATGCGATTGCGGATCTAACGCGGAAGTCTGTAATGGAGCCCTCCAAAGTGCCTGTTCTCTCGAGGGAAGCTTACCGCGTTAGCCGGTTTGTCCCGCCCGAGGCGTTCTCGCAAGAGATGGCGGAGAGCAAGCCGAGACGACCGTCTAGCGTAATAATCGCACCGGAGCTGCCTGCACCTCCCGCTGCGCTCAATCGAAGACTCAGCCTACAATTCACGCCCTCATCGCCCACCTTCAAGCGGACGTCATGGGTCGAAATCGACGACGATTTCGAGGATGAAAAACATGCTTTGGAGAGGAGCGGTACGCAGGCTTACCAGAACCGCGGACAACGCGGCGAAGAGAAGGTGGTCAGGACTCTTTGCGATGAACATCGGCTGGCGCAATTGAAGTCGATCAAGGTCGAAGGGCCTATATCGGAGACGCCTCCGGAATCGTCTGCACCAGAGAAGGCACCTTCTCTATGGCGAACTATTCGAGCCATCTACCCCTCTATCCCCTACAAACCGGTTTTCTTCTTGGGCATTGCGGTGTCCCTCCTCAGTGGAGCAATGACTCCTGTCTTTTCGTTCCTGCTGTCTCGGTTGCTGTTTGAGGTGTCTACCGGAGCGCGGGACGTCTCGACAATCAACATGTTCGGCGGTATTGTTCTCGGTATCGCCGCTGCGGACGGTCTATTCATGGGACTCAAGTTCTTCATTATGGAGACTTTGGCTATGAGCTGGGTTACTCGCATCAGGAAGTCTTGTCTTGGACTAGTCTTGTCGCAGGACAAGAAGTGGTTTGACAAGACTGACAACAGCTCCGTTCGCCTTATGAATGTGCTGATCAAGGACGGAGACGATGCGCGGAGCCTTATCGCCACCGTTATTGCCCAATGCATGGTGGTCACAGCGATGCTTAGCGTCGGCCTGATCTGGGCACTTGTGCGTGGATGGCAATATACTCTTGTCGGCCTTGCAATTGCACCTGTATTCGTGATCACAATGGCCGTTCAGACAAATTTGGTCGCGAAGGCTGAATACAGGAACAAGCGGGCTCGTGAAGAAGTTGCGAAGACCTACTACGATGTGAGTTTCGCGATATTCCCTAACATGCTTCTTGTGCTGAATACGGCTGATAGGTTGTCTCAAATATTCGCGGTATACGATCTATGGGTTTCGAGAACGTCTTTCAGCTTCAATTTGAAAAGACGGTCGGCGATGCTCTCCGTACTGGCGTGCGGGGTGCCTTTGTGGAAGGCTGCACTTACGGTGTTGCCAGTTCCTTGATCTATCTAGCAGAGGCCCTCCTTTTCTACGTAGGCGCTGTTCTCATCGCAAAGGGGATCTACACATATCTACAAATGATCGAGACCCTGCAGTTAATCGTCTTTACAGTGACTCTCGGCTCCCAGCTCATGTCATTCAGTAAGTCTCGAGGACTCTTTCAGTGTGAGCCGTGTCTGATCCAGTCTTTTGGCCTTCCCAGCGAATCGTATTGCCAAGTCCGTCAATGCCACCAACGACTTCAATCGGCTTTTGCAGCTGTCGCCAGAAACGGATGAATCACGAGGACTCCTTCGGCCAGCTATCGAAGGAGGGGTTGCTCTCCAGAACGTTGCCTTCTCATACCCTGAGCGGTCCAACGTTCCCGTGCTGAAGGATGTCTCCCTGTCCGTGGCAGAAGGCGAATGTGTTGCGATCGTTGGGGCTTCGGGATCGGGCAAATCTACCATTGCTGCCTTGCTACAGCGTCTCTACGAACCTCATGTGGGTTCGATCACCCTCGGTTCTTCTGACGTACGTTCTATCGACGTGTCGCATCTGCGGGAACACGTCGCCGTTGTTAGCCAGAATCCCAACCTCTTCGATGCGTCCGTCCGGGACAATATCGCATACGGCGCCACCGCACTATCCGATGACGAAGTTCGTCAAGCAGCGCTGGCCGCTAACGTAGACGAATTTATCAATACTCTGCCAAAAGGCTATGATACCATGGTCGGAGAGAACGCCTCGCTCATCTCGGGAGGGCAAGCACAACGGATCTCCATCGCTCGAGCCCTCGCACGTCCGTCAAAGGTCCTCATCTTGGACGAATGCACGTCTGCCCTGGATCCTGCCAACCAAGCTGTTGTGATTGAGACCATACGCAGTGCGAAAGTCGGCCGCACGACGCTGATGGTGACCCATAAGTTGCCACTTATGCAGATGTGCGACCGCATTCTGGTTGTGGAAGACGGTGTCATCGTCGAGGACGGTCCTTATGAGACCTTGATGCAGCGGAATGGCGCCTTTTCGCGACTTGCCAGCGCAGGAGAATGGTTCGGGCAGTGATGCTGCTTGTGATTTCCCCATATTTTATCATCGTCTTCGATCTTTGGGAGCATAAGCTTCCGCAACTGCCTTCGCCTTTCATCTTCGAGTTCTCCACTTTCTCGGGTATCACAACTGTAGACTTCGCTCATAACTGCAATGTAACTTACCAACACAAGCATCTACTGTATCTTAGACTGTATGACACTCAACGCAAGTAATCATGATATGTAGTTCAAAGACTTGCCTGAATTGAACTTCCTGCATGTCCGGCGATTTCAGCGCAGGACGTGTGTGTTCACCTTTGGCATTGCCCGATCTGCACAGGCCACTGGCACCCGTGGCCTTTCCAGCGGGTTTTGTACCCCTACCCGAGGCGGGTGTGGTGTATGCAGACACGGGGCGGGGTCAGCTTCCTCGAGCCGCGGTGGCTCAGTTTGGTCGAAGTCTACGACTGAGGTCGCGATTCACGCACCGGCCAGGCATCATGCGAGAACACAAATGATTCAGCCGCATACATCGCTAGCGGGTTTCGTAAACGCGATCTGAGACAGCTCACTCCAACCATCTCTTCGGTTCCGCAAAATGGCATATGCATATAGGACCGAACTGACAGCAGTGGTGACGGTTTATGCCTCAAAGGTCTCCATCAACAAGCATACATGTCCCTACCAGCCCCTCCTCCACCCGCTATCCAGAGAGCCACTGGATCGTCGGGTCGACTGTGCGACCATACTAGTGAACAGCGCCTAGTTGGGCCTAGGCAGCCCAGCATGTCCATTCGACACCCTCATTCCGCGGGGAGTGTCCCACAGCTATGTGAACAGCCGCAATTCCGCGATCATCATCCGACCAGGATCCCCCGCCGTCCGTCGCATTCTTCTCCGCAGCAACAATCCATTCAAGGACGTCCGAGACCCCCTCGGAGTGAGCCTCCACGCCGCCCTTCAGTACACTCGGAACCACACGCAAGCGTATCTGCACCACCCCCGCGCGGATATGCCCCTGCGCCAGACGCAGCGGTCACCCCGCCATTGCCGGTCCGACCATCACCGGTCAGCCTGGACAGCTCGATGCGCGCGGCCCCGTCCCATTCTCTTCCAAGTTCGTTGCCATCCCCGCAGCCTCATTTCGAGCTTTTCGTGTGGAGACATATGGAGTCCGTTCTGATGCACATAGACCCTATATGGGACGATGAAATGTTGCTCCAGGAGATCGGTGCGGCGTACGAGAGACTACGTGGCTGGAGGAGACACTTCTCTTTGAGGATTCTCAGGTAATAGTATTTTTAATGTCATTGTAGGTATCATGACTAAGTTGACATAACCTGACGTAGCCACTTCGAACCAGCGGTCAGTATTTGAAGAAAAAGAGGTCTCGAGCAAGGGACTGACCTTTGCTCGTTTGCCAGATTAATTTGCCAAGTGTCGCGGATAGGATCCTGTGGACTACCGGAGTTCCTACTCTAGGGCCGCGCTTCTCGGCGCCCTATCTGAGGACTGACGGAGATGCCAAGTACAGCGAAGCCAACGTCTCAACCTCGCCATTCGCTTCATATACGTCAATGTCTCAAATGCACACCTTGCAAAGTCCTACCATAAGTCTTCCTGCCTGCGAGATAGGTCGCATACGACAATGCTTGAAGGATCCAAGGAAAGGCCGCGGTCTCTGCCATTTCACCTGGAATGTCACCCGCGATTCCAGATACGGAATTCGTCTTGTTGAAAGATGGGACAGACGGAGGACATTTGTTGTGGTTATCGTACCTCTAGTATGTGTGCTGGTTTTCGCAGCAGTCTGGGCAAAATTGAAGAGCGTCAACGACGCCTTCACGATTGCCGGTGAGTCCCTGTAGGGAGAAACAAACCCTAACCTAACATGTGCACCCAACAGGGTCATTGATGGGACTGATTGTGGCCTGCCTCCTCGTCTGTCTCATCTTGAACGTGATAGGTCGGAAGAACAAATGAACATTGTGTTGCACGCCGTAATCCAGCATCGCCTTTTTATGAGCAATTAGACATTGTATCCGGTGAAGACCTCTGCCGGCACTGACGTAATTATTTGGACTGCACGCCTTCGACACTCAGCGCTATAGCTGTGTACCCTCACCTTGACTGCTGTAGAGGCCCATTTTATCCGGCATTGGTGTGCTTGTATACATCATCTTCCAAACTCTTCCCTCGAAGACTGGGTTCGGATACTCGCGTCGTTCCCAGATGCCGGTGCTTCATTACTGCCGCGTGCGCGATAGTAGATGTCATTGTCAAGAGAGCGGTCGCGACTGCCTCTTCTACCTGTCTGTTAGTCAAAACGGGCCATCATAAGCCCATGAAGCAGTCAGGAGATTTACACGTTCCTGGTCGTGTCTGCATCAGGTGTGGAACATTCCACATCGTCTGCTAACATAGATTAGCGGAATAATGTATGAATTGTTCTAGTTGCATCCACAGTACAGGGCCCGGACTCGCTAGCAAAATCCACGGTCTGTACTTGGATGCCCACAACGCCCGCTTTGGCGAATCGCGCCTCTACAACGCACTCGCACCTGCAACGACATCAGCATGCAGTAGAGTATCCATTGACATGATAACGCACCAGTGATAATGTCCACCAACTCGTTCGTAATCGCGGCTTGACGACCACGGTTGTACTGCAGCTGGAGGGAGTTGATCATGTCTGACGCGTTCTTGGACGCGTTGTCCATAGCGTTTCGACTGAGTTACGTCAGTACGGAAGATCTCCACAGTGTTTACGAGACCGCGTACCGGGCGCTGATTTCGCATGCGTGACCCTCTACAAGGGCGGCGTAGATAGCGTTGGCAAGAGCGAACTCAGACAAGTCCTTAGTGAAGTCATCCTCCATCTCGTATGCCTTGAAACCCGCTTAACTGAAATGAGACAGCGCGTCGGTTCAGCTGGTAACTGATGCTTACGTGACTCCTTAAGAGCGTTCTCGGTTAAAACCTCCAGAGTGGCAGCCTCGTACGAGATCGCAGAGATGAACTTGTTGTAAACGATGGTGATGCTATCGTACTTCACGCCGGACTTGATGATCAAGTCCGCGACGCCAGCAGCATCGGCGAAGGTCGGGACGTCACGGCCGATCTGGTTGAACGTGAGGGCGACGTTCTTGGGAAGGGCACGGGAGAGCTGGGCCTTGGACTTGTCGCCGATAATCGTGATGGGGGACTCGGGGTCAATCTCCTGCTGCTCGGCGAACACACGCCTGGTGGCCTTTGAGACGGAGGAGTGGACACCACCGCACAAACCCTTGTCAGACGAGACGACAATGAAGAGTTTGCGCTTGGCCGGTGTCTCAGTAGGAGCATTCTGGAACAGCTCTGGGAGAGACTACCTATTAAAGAGAGCACTATTCGGCGCATGATGACATACCGGCGTTCGCTGCACCGTACTCCTTCCCTTGAGTCATGGCACGCTGAGCCTTCGCCAATTTTGTAGACGCAATCATTTTCATCGACTAAGAAAATCGGACACGTTTACTGTGAACACAAGCCTGAACATCCTGCGGACTTGCCCACCTTCGTGATTTTCTCAATATTCCTGACGGACTTGAGACGCAGCTCAAGCTCACGGAGCGTCGCCATGTTACGAGCATTTGTGGGGGCTGCTCCCAGCACCGAAGGCTGGGAACCGACACGAGCCAGCGTCCGCCGAGCAAGCATGGCGACAAGGGATGCACTGAGGGAGGATGTGCGGTTTACGTCGTTCGCGACGTTGAGCGAGCGTACGGGTACGGGAATAGCCGGAGACAATTGCAACTCCGCGTCAAAGCAGGCCGCACATCGTCGGCGCGTGTATAACTGAGTCAGATACGCCTTTGCAGTACTCCTCGACGTTCTCGTCCGTCGCTTTGTATATTGGACTGTAAAGATGGCTTCAGAAGAGCCGCTGTTCGATCCCTCGTTAAAGAAGAAAAAGCCTAAGAAGAAGACTGTCGCGTTCTCTGAGGATCCGTTAGGCGCAGATGCTGATCCTACGACGCCGGCACCAGATGTGATCGAGGACCGCACCGTGGACGGGGAGTCCGTAGACATGGGGTCGAAGACGATGCATGAGCAGCTGAAGCAGAATGACGCCTCTGCCGACGGCGAGGAAGAGGATCCGAGCGCTATGTTCGGTGATTTGAAGAAGAAGAAGAAAAAGAAGAAGGAGATCCCTCTCGACCTCGACGGGGTATGTGCAATGTTCGAAGTGATGTGCTTATATTGATCATATATTTTGCAACTGTAGGATGAGGGGTCTGGCACGTCTACACCGATTACCACCGCTCCCGCCGCCACAGAAGACTTGGATTTCTCAGACCTCAAGAAGAAAAAGAAATCCTCGAAGAAGAAGGCTGCCTTTGACCTTGATGCATTCGAGAAGGAACTGCAGGCTGAATCGAAGAAGGAGGACGGCGATGAGGAGGCGGAGCAAGATGGAGAACATCTACTTAACGTCGATGAATCTGAATTGGGCGAGAATGTCTTCGCCAATACTACAGAGGCCCCGACAGGGTTAGACGCTGGAAATGAAGCGTGGCTGAAGAGTGATCGGGACTACACGTATCAAGAAGTACGTTATTGCACTTGGTTAATCCTCGTAAGACTTGGCTAACACGATTATAGCTGCTCCAACGTTTCTACGCCTCTCTTCACGCATCTAACCCAGCCCTTCTCACATCCACTGGCAAGCGATACGTTATTGTGCCGCCATCGCTGGCACGTGAAGGCAACAAGAAGACGATTTTCACTAACATCACTGACATCTGCCGGCGTATGCATCGACAGCCGGAGCACGTCATCCAGTTCCTGTTCTCCGAAATGGGTACCACTGGGTCCGTGGACGGGCAAGGTCGGCTCGTCATTAAAGGTCGTTTCCAGCAAAAACAGCTGGAGAACGTCTTGCGTCGATACATCGGTGGGTAGTTCCTCTCAGGACCGGGTGAATACCCCCTCACCTCGCTTTTCTAGTGGAGTACGTCACATGCAAGACATGCAAGTCTTTCGATACGCTGTTGACGAAGGAGAACCGTATCTTCTTTATGACCTGCGAGTCATGTGGGTCAAGACGGTCTGTCAACCCTATCAAAACCGGTTTCCAGGCCCAGGTCGGCAAGAGAAGCAAGACGAAGGCTGCGCAATAGTTTGTCATCAGTGTACCATGTATTGCATGTACTACCATACCGTGAATTCAGGATGCACGAAGTCCCGTATTCTGCATAGGAGGCCGCTACGAACCCGGTTTTGGAGATTAATTGTATAACCCTAGAAGATGTCGTTCGCCAGTTCCAGCGCGTGACGCGACACCTTTACATGCTGCATCCCGGTCGTGTGAGTTTCATGACCATCCCCATCGGTGACCGCAATCCTCTACTGACAAGATCTGGCAAGATGCGGCCGTATTCACGGCATATCAATCCCACTATCAACAGGGTTCCCTCGCTGGAGCTCGAGTGGGCGCGGGGCTCCTTACGAAATGCCGAAGGCCAATCCTCATCTTCGAGGTAACAGTGCTACTTACTGCGGTATGTTCTCCTGGAAACTTTGGATTGACACCTTCCACGTTATCCATGGGCATGATCAAGCCCGATTTTGCAGTGGTACGTCAGTGTTGGACGTTATGCATTGACTGATCAGGCTCGTGATTCCCGCCTCGCAGCTTCGCCGCGGCGCCGCCTCCCCTACCGCAAGCTTGTGTGTTAAACTCGTAGAGAAACACTTCCTCTTGGCTGTGTGTGATGATTGCTTATTGCTGATCTTTCAACATACAATTGGGAGGGATTTTTGCTTGAGAACTTCATTGTTGATGATCAGGTAATGGCCTGCACTGGCGTAGGCCTGATAAACTTGCTACTCATGTATAGCCTCTCCGTGTCGGTCAGACTGCACGTCTTCCTGCTCCTCTTTCCACTTGCTGGAGAAACTTCGCTATGTTTGCAGTATCGCTGCCCGACATCAGTTCTCTCGCAGAAAAGCTGTTGAAGGTTTTGCTGCTGCTCACTCCGGCCCTTGCAGTGCTCTTTGTCATTCGTAAGGCAATGAAGTCTTCCGATGCTCACCTTCCTTCATGCCCGGTGAGCAAATGCCTCTCTTCTGACTCTATTCCTTATATTGATTTACGTTGCAGCTCGAGGCAGAAATCCTTTGGGGTCACGAACATACAATTTTTACATAAGTAGCTTCCCCGGGTGTGTGCAGCCCTTCCATTACCAGAACCGTATACTGAGAGTATGACCACTTGCAGTCTGAAGTGAAAAGGATAGCAATACATCTACTTCCGGGACCATCTCCAGTGGAGGTGCAAACCCGAAATCCCGGCTCAGACCAGGCGGCTGGGATATCTACTTTTTTGAACTGAGCTCTGGAACTTATATACAAAGTGATGGAGCATCAAAGATCAGTCAAGCTTGATATTGCCATCTATTGCAATATGCCAATTCTCCTCCCCTAAATCCACACTTGGCTCTTATGAAAATTACTTGGCGCCACACCCTAGCAGCACTGATCCCGTGAGCACTGCTCTTATGAAGGAGGAGCTGAGGGGAAAACAAGTTTTTGATGACCCTTGAGTCTTCAGATGTCTCAAGCTTGATATCTACCAAGAGGCAGACAGCCAGGAAGCGAAGTTCTTGGATGCATGTTGTGCGGCTTTCCATGCTTGCAACGCGGATGATATGGCGGCTCTTCAATCCCTAACAAATGGGAAAGGTGACAAAGCCACAAGGAAGAAGAAGATGTATGGACCCTTGGTGAGATATACAGCTTCATGCAACTCACAACTCCCTGAATCTACCATTTCCCAAGTTGCACATCTTTTATTATATCTCCTCCTTCAATTCATTGAACCAGAGCAACGACCTCACACGAACATGAAAATGCGAGTGTATCAGTAAAGACGAAGTTCTGTTGCCTGATGAATACCACACGCTTGGCTTCCCATCCGTCAAACTGGACATTAGTATCATCGGGACCTGCCCCGCAGAACCATCAAGGCTGTGGAGACACAGGGTGGCCTTTGGAGACATCAAGTACTCTTCATCGAAAGGACCAGATCTATCGTCGCCAGAGAAAGTCTCAGAGATCATCTGCTAAGCTGTGAATTACGCCCGCCTCCATATGTCTGCAAAACCATTTTCCCTGTTCTCTGTTGGACACCTCGTATTTGGCTGTGAAGTTGCATTGCAATCTTCAACAAAGATGGTGACACTGTTGCCTAGTAGGCATGAGCTGTTTGACAGCATCAGCAGGAAGCTCTTCATCGCAATCGTCCTCAATCTTATACGCTGATATGCACTGACACACAACAATCACCAAGGACCAAAAGAAATAAACCTAGACCCTGTGATATGGGTGGAGGTGGTCCGAGACAACTGAGGGGTATTTTAATAGTTTGAGGGGGAAGGAGGAGTAAGACGTCATAGGGTAGTCCGTAGGAAGACCTAGAAAAATAAAACAAATACTTTGACGCCTAAAAACAAATGCTAGTTGACGCTCCAGAGTATTTATCTCCGAAGAGTCGCAATCAAAGTTGCAAGCAACAACATCTGTCGTAGGATCGTGCTCGCGGGGGTAGAAATTGCTAGAGAGACTTGGTTAATTTTATTTTGCTATGTAGGACGCACCAGAGATAATTAAACCAACGGTGGAGATAAATCACTCGATGAGTCAATCCTATTGGCAAAGCTAGGATCGTTTATAATTCACTAAGTTCGATGCTTTCGAACTTCGAGGGTCGCTGAGATCGTAACGCTAATTCTCTGAGATGGTGAAGTGCAAAACTTGTTTTTCTGTACACTACTTTGTACAATTTATACTACAGGAATGGCTTTACAACCGTCCGGAGATAAATAACAAATAAACGCCGCTACCCACAGGATTGCTCAGCACTTGCCTCCATTATACCATACACCATACGACTCCCTTGCGCTGCCACTTGCTCGTCCCAGCCCCTATAGGCCGCCTCGACGCTCTGCCACCTGCCCCAAGCGATCCCATCACTTCGTGCGACGCGCCGGTCACATGCTAATTACCTCCGGCCGCTTGCTGACTGATGCTGACCTCATGATGACTCATATACGTCCGCACCTTCGGTATTTTGATGGAAACGAGGGGGAGTGAGTGCTGGAGGGTGGGCATGAGGACGACACCCCTCGATAGAAATGTTCGCGGGCCCCGGAGCTAATTCATCTAGAAGTCGCATTGGTTAAGTCGCTCCGGAGCTCCTGTTCGCAGAGATAAATTGCGGAATGGGCCCGTGTACGCCTCGAGGATGCTAGGAAGTCCGAAGCTAAATAGAGCAATTCTTTAGAGTCCATAGAAGCCTAGAGGTGTGTGAGCGATGTGTCGAATAAGCTCCGGAGGGCTTGTACGATGTGCTGAGTCCACGTTTTCGGGGGTCAGAAGATCCTGAGGCTTATCACCACAGTGATAAGCCTCAGGATCTTCTGACCCCCGAAGTTGTGAATTTGACACATCATACATCCCCTCCAAAGTTTATTCGACACCACCTGTCGAACCTCGTACGCTACAAGTAACCGACGAAGGGTTCTGGATTTAATTCCGGACCTTCTAACGTCCTCAAGGCAGGTGCAGATCACCGATATGATTTATCTCCGCAGCCAGACGCTCCGAAGTCACCCGGAAGAATACCTTTGTGACTAATTATCTCCGGGAACGGCGGAGGTCCGCGTCGCAGTGAGTCATTGGTATTACCACTCCCCAGTCATCATGCCCCTTTGTTTCCGTCAAAGCGACCGAGTCAGCGGACGTAAATCGACGGCCGGACGGAACGTATCAGTCAGCAAGCGGCCGGAGCTAATCCGCACGTGATCAGCCTGCAGTACCGCGTGATGAGGCACTTCAAGCGAGCATTGACGCGTTGAGGCTACCTCTAGGACCTAGGACGAGCACGTGGAAACACGGCAGGATCGTATGGGACATGGTATAGCGGTGGGCAAAGGCTGAGTAATTGTGTGGGATGCGGAGCATATTCGTTATTTAACTCCGGGTGGACGCAAAACCATTCCAATAGCATAAAAATGTATGGAGCGTAGTGGAAAATGCAAGTTTTGTACTTCACCCTCTCAGCGTACCAGAATTACCGTCTCAGTGACCCTCGGAGTCCCTTCGCGTCGGACTTAGCGTCTACAATCAATCCTAGCTTTGCCAATAGGCCTGACTCGTCGAAACTAGATAACTCCGCCATCGCATATCAATCCTAGTAAGCTCCGCATTTAAAGTATAAAATTCACCAAGCGTCTGTAGGCACGAGACTATTGTTTGGGCTCAGTGGAACTCCCCACCCGGGCTACTGGCGAACTTCGGAGATAAATACTCCGGAGAATCGCTATACTGTTTGTTTCAGGCCTCAAGATTTTGTTTGTTTTAGGTTTTCCTACGGGCTACCCTACGGCGTCTAACTT
>NW_006920427.1:181972-242825 GCF_000344685.1 Gloeophyllum trabeum ATCC 11539
GGGCAAAGGCTGAGTAATTGTGTGGGATGCGGAGCATATTCGTTATTTAACTCCGGGTGGACGCAAAACCATTCCAATAGCATAAAAATGTATGGAGCGTAGTGGAAAATGCAAGTTTTGTACTTCACCCTCTCAGCGTACCAGAATTACCGTCTCAGTGACCCTCGGAGTCCCTTCGCGTCGGACTTAGCGTCTACAATCAATCCTAGCTTTGCCAATAGGCCTGACTCGTCGAAACTAGATAACTCCGCCATCGCATATCAATCCTAGTAAGCTCCGCATTTAAAGTATAAAATTCACCAAGCGTCTGTAGGCACGAGACTATTGTTTGGGCTCAGTGGAACTCCCCACCCGGGCTACTGGCGAACTTCGGAGATAAATACTCCGGAGAATCGCTATACTGTTTGTTTCAGGCCTCAAGATTTTGTTTGTTTTAGGTTTTCCTACGGGCTACCCTACGGCGTCTAACTTCTCCCCCTCCCTTCGAACTTAAATATTACCCTTCAATCGCCTTAGACCGCCTACACCCATACCGCTGGGTGTTTTAGGTTTTATTTCTTTTTGGTCTTTGGTGTTGTCGTTTGTTAGTGCCTATCAAGGGTTGGGCACAAAGCAAAAGCAAAGCAGCCCACCGTGAGTCGGTGATGGAAATACCCCATATAGGTTTATTTGGTCCAGCCAAACAATATTTTGCAAAACATGTTTTCCGGCTTCATATGCAACACAGGGTACATCACCCATATTGAGCACATCAGGAAAACTGCATTCTGCCCTGACAGGTACTGACAGACCTTCGTCAGCTTGTCAGGGCTTGTCAGGGCTTGTCAGGGCTTGTCAGGGCTTGTCAGGGCTTGTCAGGGCTTGTCAGGGCTTGTCAGGGTGTCAGTTGTCAGAGGGTGTTCTTGACACTGTCAGGTTGAGTTTTGTGAGGACTGGCCTTCCGCAAGGAGGCATCAGTCTGAGGGAGGGAGTATCTAGACTTCAGGTATACTGATATAACTTCTGTTTTACCACTGGAGCATAACTAGTGTTCAGTAAATGGGGCACAAAAATGGCCCAAATTCTGTCAGGGCTGTCAGTCCATCAGGAATGTGCAATTTACCTGATGCATGCACAAAACATTGAAAATAACCGGTCAAAGGTCAAACTTGTTTCATGATTGTCCATTGTCTGGTTCCTTTTACACTTTCTCAGTGGCTCAATATGTGTATTGTACCCAGTGCAAAGCACTGTAAGACGAGTTATTCTGGCATGTTTGTCCAATGCCACACTGCTTGCTGTCACACCTAATTTTGGTTGTTCAAGAGAAGAGTCATCAAAATTTTTGTCAGCTCCATCTATAGTCATGCTCCAATCAGTTTAGTTCAGCAATATGCAACAAAGATAGGTCCATCAGTCCACTTTGTCCAGAAGGTCAGCAGCCATTGACTTCACTTCTTCTACTACACCCCTAAGCACAACCTCCCCATCATCAGACAGAATGTCATGGTCCCATCGGGCCTTTGGTGCAACATCATTCACAATGTCGGTAGCACGAGGTATAGCCAGAGGGGTGATTCCACTGGTGGTAGCATCAAAAGTGTATAGGCAAAATCTTGGGCCCATCACACTAATTCCGTACAATTTGGGTGTATTGATGTTTTCAGTGAGAGAGCGGAATCGCTCTCTCATCTGTGCATCAGCTGCCTCGCGTATCGACATGTTAGCGAGGTGTTGCGGGGGTTTGATCTCAACGAAGAACATGGGAACTTCATGTTGAAATACAAGAAGCACCACGACAAAATTGACGGAGAGTCCTCCTCCAGTATGAGGGAATACGTAGGGAGAGAATTGGGGGGAGACCATGAAGCCTTGGTCGGCAGGGAACAGCGTGACGAGGAGCATGTTGTACGGGCCGTACCACCTACTCTCGTCCGCTGGATGCTGGACGTCAAATGCCCTTTTAAGGAATGGTGGCCAGGGCATGCCTGAAACTAAATCATTGAGTGCTTCATCGAGAAACGGTCGTGAAATGACTTACTTTAGCTTCAATAAAGGGAGGTTGAAATCGCATCGACAACACAGCTTGCTTTTTATACAAGCTTGTTTTTCACATGGGAGGCTGTGCGCTAATCCATTTTCAGGTCTGTGGCAGGCAGTATTGTGCCACTTGCCTTTTCCGTTGCTTCCGTCTCCTTCCCTTGCTCGGGAAAGCTATAACTCCCCTGTTCGCTTTGCACAGGACCTGACACTGAACCCGTATATTAAAGACATCATCTCCAGGCCGATGCTCTTCGTCCTGTTCGAGCTCCGAAAGCAGCTCAGAGATCCGCGACGCTCGAAATGACCAAGCTCGTGGTCACTGACCTTCAAGCGGTATCGGGCCAGAGGGAAGTACAGCCTCTGTCTTCGAACGTGTTCGGAGTGTTGTCCGCCCTCATATAAAGGAACTGGAGACCAACCGTGGTTTGGATGTGATCCTATCCTATCGTATCTAAAATTCTGATTACAATTCTGTGTCCGACACATCTATCCTGTCATATAGTTCGCTCTGGGATCTGTATACTGCATGATAGAGCATTTATGTACTCATACAGCGATTGCGAAGCAAGGTTCGTTGATTGTGTCCCACAATTAACGCTCCAGTACGGTAATATACTGCTTTTATACAGGGGCCGCCCCAGACCGCTTGCGAGCTGTGAGACTTGACGCTCGAGTACAGCTCCCCCAGACCTCCTGAAAAAATGGGTACTATGATGCAGTAGAGGAGCACAAGGCACTTGAGTGTCGCTAGAGCTTTCTGTGGATGCTCTGCCACAAGATGTTACAAAGATTACACGATCATGGCAGTACGAGATACTAAATAGGACATGGCGAGTGCAAGACGCTGGTCGTGTCATAACAAGGAAATCCAAAAAAAAATTACATCGCGGAACATATACCAGAGGAAGGAAAAGCTTCAACCAATATCCCCGACGCGAGTGAGAGCCACGCGACGCTTCTTCTTAGGAGGTTCCGCCTGATTCTCCACGCCAGCGTTGTTGGTGGAGGGAACGCTATCGTCAACGCTAGTCGCTGGAGTGAGTGGAGCCTCGCTGCGTTTTCGTTCATTAGGTTTCGCAGGCGACGAATTCGCCGGCAACGCCGACGAATGGACGGCAGGAGTGGAGACGGGTGTGGCTGAAGGCGTCGCAAATGACGCCTGGTGGTGGGGTGCTGAATGAAGGCTGCTTGGCTGAGTATGATAGGCAGCCATAATCTCGTCGAAGACGACAATGGTGCAGTACCCGTCCCGAGATGAGAGCATTAAACATTGACCGTCAGGAGACCTGCCAATGCGCCAATGTGTTAAGATTGGCGTTGAAGCCATGATTCGAACTCACCAAGACATGTCAGTGAATTCATCATAGTGCAACTTGCTCAATAAACACACTGGTCCTGCTTGCTGTGTATCGTGAATGGAGACGGTGTCCTTAGTGGCAACGGCGAACAGCATCCGATATGGCAGAGCAAAGACGGAACCTGTAGAGTTGGACAGCGTTGGCGCGTGACCGGGAGCTCGCCATTTGGCGTCTGGTGGGGTCGTCGGACGTTGAGAATCTGACGCGGACAAGGCCGGGGAGGGAAGAACAGCGGGAGTCGCTGCGGCAGGCCGAGGCGCTGGAGCAATCACTTCGGGAATTGTAAGAGATGGGAGGGACGGCCGGGAAGTAGAAGGCGATGCCAGGTCTGCAGCGGGTGTCTGGCTCGGGCCTGCAATGTCCACGGAGACTTGTTCCTCTTTACCTTTCTCCACGACAACAGTTGCTGGCCTTGCAGGGGAGTCTGCCCCAACTACTCCGGCTCGGAGGTCGTAGAGAATCGGGGAAAAGCGAACCGCCACACTTGCTTTCTTATGACCGGGCAGTTGAGCAATGGGCGGGCGAGCAAAATTAGCTCGCGAATAGATGTAGACGGACGACGCCGAACTCTTGTCTGACCCTTCGTTAGCAGAAGGATGGCCCTTGCGGCCTCTCGTCGGTTGATCATCACTACCTTTGGATGAACGCGAAAGGCCGGGAATGACAGAAGGATCCTCGAATTGACCTGCCGGTGTCAGCAGGAGTCCTCCATCCGGACTAAATGTCAGACGGCGGAAGAAGTTCGTGAAGCTCTCGTCTCCATAGAGTTTGACTGAAGCCCAAGCCCCGGCCGACGGCTGCATTCTTATAGCGGGTAACGCTGGCATCGGCGATGGTGACCGGCCATAACGACTATGCGCAGCAGGAGAAGCGGGCGCTGTAGAGCTGAAAGATGAGCGCCTGGACGAAGGATGATCAATAGGCGGCGGGGGAAACATCAATCCAGAGGGGGTGCTCGCGATGGATGCAGATGGCGTGAGCATGCCGCTACCAGGGGTTGGCGGGAGGTCCCTCTCTGGCGTTTCGCTGATGGCACAATCGGCCTCGCTGGTCGTTGACTCTCGGCGGGACAGTCGGGGGCGACTGTGTGAATGAGCACTGGGAGTCCTACTATGATGGTGTGGCATTCTGGTATTTCGACCGACCGCGTGCACCTCAAACCCGCCGTTATCGGCACAGATGCTATAAATGTGCATCGAGCGGTCACTGCTCTGGGTAGCGATATACTCGTTTAGCGGATCCCATGCAACACCCTGGACGTAGTGGTTGTGCTCAGCGATCTCGTGGAGACACTTGCCTGGTACACGTCAATTCATGTCGACGCTTATAATTCGAGAATGGGCATACCGTCTTCAGCGGCGAATATCCTCGCCGCATTGTCAGTGCTGCCCGCAATGATGTATTCACCCGTCGGGCTCCATGCCAAATCGTATACCTGCATGGTCGTACACCTAATATACCATGATAAGTGATGCTACCAGATACGGGAAGGAACCCATACCGGAAAGTCGTCCTGGGTTTCCAGAACTCCTTCTCATACTGTAGATCCTCCGGTGTCAAATCACTGCCATATGTTATCCCATGTGGACTAGTCGTAGGTGCCCAGATGATAATCATGCCATCTGAAACGCTTGGGATGAGCAAGAAAAGTCTACTTCCACGGCTGGAACGTACCATCCCCCGCAGAAGCAATCAATTCGCCTGCTCGCTGGTCAGAGAAGGTCCACAACCTAGGTTATCATGCGCACCGTTAGGAGACCAGCGTACGACGTTAACTGCAGCAGAATGCCGGCTGAGCGTCGCGAGGTACTCAATTCGCGGTGGTCGGGGCGCGGGCGTTTCTGTGGCGGAGGTCGACGCGCTCTCGATGACCGACGGCGGAAGGATGTTCGGATACACCATCCACAGCTACGACACGCGTATCGACCCTCCATCATCATATATCACGCGTCTAATGTTGCAAACTGACTTACCCTGACATGATTATCCTCCCCTCCCGTCGCAAGTCTGTACGAATGTGTGGCGAACATCTTGTCTTGCGCGGGACGCGCCTTCTTGAACGGCAAGGGTTGGAAATCGCAGGTGGAAATTGGCTTGCTGTCGTGCCATCGTATTTCAAGAGTACGGACTCGCATTATCGATTATACTAGTCAACAAGAGAGCCAGAGCATCAGACTGCGACGCTGCAGTATAATGGGCGTCTGTATGTAGTCGCGGCAGCTATTGCCACCGCGTACGCCTCGTACGTAAATAGGCCAGTGGCCGCGGCCACCCTGCCACACCTGCTACTCAATACGTTCTACATAAAGAATACAGAGTCGCGATAAGCACGGATAATAGAAGATTATCGTTCAGTAATTGGACAGCCTGTGGCTGCTCGTGATAGCACATAAGACCGCATGTGAAGTGCAGGAGCTTAGAACATCATCTCACCGCAGAGCACTCGCGCGTAAGGTAGACGCCGAACTGAGCAAGAAATCCGTTTGCTCCTCCGTTTCATCCTCTGTCTTCACGCTAGCGCCCTGGATCACAGCGAGGTCTTTGAGGTCCCGCTGCAGAATCTTCGTGAGATGTTCCAAACCAGCTTGCTGCTCCATCAAAATCTACAAGGAACATAAGCCACAATTCCGTATCGACAGACAGAACACACCTGTGCAATCTGAGCCAAACCCTCTTCATCAACGACAGCCCAGCCCACGTTCCCGTCAGCCCGCAGCTTCCCATCTCTTTCCCTCGCTGCGTTGACAGCACCTATCAGGGCCCACAGTTCGTTCAGTTTACCCTTCAGCCGACCGATGCCCCCTGGTCTCCGAATCTCAGCGTCGATATCTTCCAACGCCGCTCGCAGCGCCTCTTCCTCAGGCCGTATAGAGGACGAACGTAGCGCGGGTATCAGGAGATGTAGATGCTGCACAAGCTTGAGAATCCGGTGTGTTATCTGCGCCTGAAGGGCAGCCGCGCGGTGCAGGCGTGAGGAGTTGGACAGCTCGTGCTTCCGGGCAAGGTTTTCTATTCTTGACCTCAGTTCCTGGAGGGCATCTGTCAGACCGGTATCCACATCTACATGAGGAGCTGAGCTACCTTGATCTTTTCTGCGTGAGCAGCAGCTTGCTGGGTCTGGGCTTCAACACGCTTCTGAAGGTCGTCGAAACCTACAGCAAGGGCAGGCACTAAGCTGTCCCCGAGGGATCAGCATCCATCACACATCCGTACAGCCCTTCCCACTCACCAGCTGGGATCGGGGTTCTCGTGCACAGCCTTCTGCCACAATGCTTCATTCGTCGCATTAGGAGGCCGCCCGTAGAGATGTATCTGGTTCGGATCGACAAGGTTGTAGAAGTAGTGCTAGAATCAAACAATTAGGGTATCAGCCATGCTATCCTGAAACTATCCGCCGAACCTGGAATCGGCAATCCGGGGAACTAGGATTCCACGCCGCCATGACTGCCTCTATCCGCTGAGTCAAAGCCAAGAACTGTGATTGGGGGTCTGCAGGCTGGGACGGTACGACAGTCGCTCTGGCAGTACCCAAGAGGCTCCCGCCGCCAAGCACCGACGACCCTAGCGTGCTACCGCCAAGCAGTCCCCCGCCAGCCAGGAAAGACTGGCCTATAGTAGAACCGCCGAATAGCGAATTCTGAGGTTGGGCTTGCTGCGTCTGGCCGAAAAGCGAGCCTGCGGGCTTATTGTGAGTAATCCCAAACAGCGAGGGTTGTGCACCGTTGTTCTGTGTGGTTGGAAAGAGGCCGCCATCGGACTCACCAGTATTCCCAAAAAGATTTGAGCCGCCTGCAGTGCTTTGCCCCAAGGTGCTGCCAAAAAGGGCCCCTTGCGTGGGCGCGTTGGTGTGCGCGTTGGTGTTGCCAAAGAGCCCGCCCCCGCTTTGCTGAGCATTCGTGTTGGTGTTGGTGTTCCCGAAGAGCCCGCCACCGGTCTGCTGGGTATTCGTACTCGTGTTCCCAAACAGCCCCCCGCCGCTCTGCTGCGTACTCGTACCTGTGTTCCCGAACAACCCCCCTCCACCCGCGCTGGGCTGGTTACCAGTACTCGTACCCGTATTCCCAAATAATCCTCCTCCAGGCTTCGTGTTCCCAAAGAGCCCACCACCTTGCATCTGCTGATTCGTGTTCGTATTCGTATTCCCGAACAACCCCCCACCCGTAGTCGGTTGCGATTGGTTTTGGTTCGCAGTATTGCCGAAGAGCCCTCCGCCCGAGGGCTGCGTGTTCGTAGACGTGTTCCCAAAGAGGCCGCCGCCGGACTGCTGCTGCTGGTTGTTCGCCGCGTTGGCATTCGTGTTCCCGAAAAGACCGCTGCCACCAAACAAACCACTGCCTCCCGTATTCCCTGTGCCCTGAGTCTGCCCGCCAGTCCCTGAGGTAGAAGCGCCACCGAACAAGGGGTTCGTCGTTCCCTGAGCAGGTTGTTGCGCGGTGTTGGTATTCCCGAACAGCGAAGGAGCGCCCGATGTTGATGTCGACGATCCCAAGTTTCCAAATAACCCTCCTCCTCCTGTTGTGTTCTGTCCTCCCTGCTGCTGCGTATTTGCGTTCGTGTTTCCGAATAGGCCACCGCCAGTGGTTGATGAACCAAATAGACTCATGACTGCAGGCTACGGCTTGTGCTTTAGACGAGTGTGAACGCGGTAGACATGTTTACATACCGTTCAGTGGCAAGAAGACAGAGAGTGGCGGTGGAAGGCGACGCGTCGTTGAACGCGTCTTTGCCACCGGCACATCCGTGCAAGGACGTTGTGGCTGAGGCCTACACTAAACTTTTTGCAAACTCTTATAGAGGATAGAAACAGGCATGTCGCGCTGCTTGGTGCGTGGATCTATCAGTGCGGTGTTGCGAGTCTGTTCTGTACGTATCCCGCGCTAACCTCCATCTCAGACATCGATGAATTTTTTCACGGTGAGCATCCCTCTCCTGTCTACTCTCTATTTTACTTGTCTGTAAATCCGAGCTAACCTCCGCTCCTAATAGTCCGTGACATCGTCCGTGCAGGCGAGACTACCTCCTCCACCGGCATCGAACGACGGGCAGGTGGCAAAGGCGCGAACCAGGCCGTCGCCGTAGCGCGCGCAGGCGGGCCAGTCGAACTTATCGGTGCGGTGGGGGAGGATGGGCGCTGGGTGCGCGACCAACTGAATGAGTTCGGTGTGAACGTGGATGAGGTGGCATTCACAGATGTAGGTTTCCGCTCGATCCCTTTTTACTTGGGCCGGTAAAGACTTGAATGGGGACGGATCAACAGGAACCCACTGGCAGGGCCGTCATACAGTTGGCCGAGAGCGGGGAGAATTGCATCAGTGAGTAGGAGCTTTCCGGCCCCTTACTGTGAGAGCTCTATGCGCACTGGAGCTAACCCGACATCCCATCCCAGTTCTCTTCAAAGGTGCGAATTACGCCGACGTGCCGTCTCGGACCACCCTCCACTCCCTCGGCAAGCCCATCTCTCACCTACTCGTCCAGAACGAGATCCCCCTCTCCTCCACCCTCTCTTACCTCTCCCTCGCCCATTCCGAGGGTGTCTCAACTGTATTCAACCCCTCTCCCATGCCGACCCCCGCCGAGCTGCGCGCCTTTCCGTGGACGCACGTCTCCTGGCTGCTCCTCAACGAGGGCGAGGCGGCGGACCTGCTCACCGCCCTCGGCGCACCACACGTCACGCCTTTCGAGGAGACAAAGGAGGGGCTGCCCAGCACGCCTTCGTTGTTGACGTCCTACTCCGTCGTAGCCCGCCTGTCTCGTCACCCGGCGTTCTCTCGGTCGGTGAATATCGTATGCACGCTCGGCTCCGCGGGCGTGCTTGCTCTTCTCCCAGCCTTGCTGAATCCGATATACGTACCTGCTGCGAAGCTCGAGGGCTCCGTGAGGGATACTACAGGAGCCGGCGATTGCTTCACTGGGTACCTGGTGGCTGAGTTGATGAGACAGAAACTTGCTACAGGAGTAGAGCTCCATGAGGCTAAGATGACTGAAATACTGAGGATTGCGGTGCAGGTGAGCGTGAAAGTGCTTGATTTTACTCAACAGCAGCCTGATGACTTACGTGCAGGCTGCTGGGATATGTGTAGAACGCCGGGGCGCTATGGAGAGTATACCTACACGTGCGGAGGTGCTCGAGCGGCTGCAATCGGAGTCAGTAGAATGCTAAGGCTATTGGAAATTCTGGCAAGCCTGCACCGACTTTGAGGAGACTATGTCGTGGAAACCAGGTACTGAGAGACGCCGGGCAAGGCAGAGCGGTCCCCTTCCCGCTCCGTTGTCTCCAATGCAACTCGTAAACTATGCTAGCCAGGGCATTGCCGACATCCCATCACAGTACATCCGTATTCACAAAACTCGAAATATTTGCGTTGGCATTGATCATCAAATACTAGTCGTGGTTTTCTCCACATTGCAGACGGGTCTTCTGCGTCGATTCCGAGCCAGAGAGTCTTCCTCGAACTCGCCCAGCTCGGGCTGATAGGACGGAGATTCCGTACCTAACACGACGTCGTGCTTCAGGGGTCCGTGCGTTCGGATGTAACCACCTTTCCATCCTCCATTGGGATGTTGCCACATCGTCCTCCTCGGTCTTGTGGTCAACGTTTCTTTCCATGTTCGAGGTCACCAAGTTTGTGGACTTGTCGACGAGTCGGTCCCTGCAGATCTCTCCCCGATCTTTCAGTGACGTAGTAATATGTGATAGGAGTAGAAAGATGCGTTGTGATTGGCCGGTACTGTAAAGAAAACTGCGGCGGGACTAACCGAAAGCTCGTTTACCCGCTCCACACGCCGCCCTGGATGGTATTGCGAGCCAAAGGGCCGGCAGAGGATGCCCCCCTTCGAGCTCTTTGTCTAAATTGAAGTCATTATATCTGGGAATGGGCCATATCCAGAGTTAATATTTAATCCCCGCACCCGGCATGCTGGCACATTCCCCCCGCGAGAATGTCCGCCGTCTTAACCACCGGATCCGCATCCCAGACGGTCCGCAAACAAATAGGTTGGCTAGGGGATATTTACCTCTTCTGTAATAGCTGAGACCTTCCGCCATCGTGCTAATACATATTCCCGCACGCGCGTGTCTGAAGAGGTCTGAAAGCCGACGAAGATAGCAGGTGGATGTGTCAAGCCTGGTTATCCAATTTCCCACTGCTATGTGCTAATTACTGATCGAATTTCATCCTCTGCCCCTGCCCCGGCCTCGCAGCCAAGCTACATATGTCATTTCTGCCCCGGGCCCCTTATAAAATGAGGAGTCGGGGTGGTGTTCAGCAGGCTCTCCTGGCCGCTGTCCCTCTTTTCTAATCACTTAAGCTCTGAATTCTAGTTCGTCTCGTGGGTCCCTGATATATCATGTCATTTAAGCTTGCAGTGGCGGTGACGCTCTACGCGTCGACGTTCTTCCTCGGCGCCTCTGCTGCTCCGAGGAGCCTCGTCGATTGGCTGAACCCAAATTCGACGTGCTCGCAAATCAAGAATGCCTTGTCTTCTTCGTCTGCATTGTGTTGGCCAGGTACGAGCTCCAGGACTACTTGTGCTGATACCCAGGACTGATCAGATTTGTGCATGCCCTGTCAGGCTCGATACATTACACGGAGGATATCGAGCACTGGGCGAGCTCCAGCACGCAACTCTCAGCTTGCTCAGTGGAGCCAGGAACAGCGGAGGACGTCGGGAAGATCGTTAGTGACCCCTGTACTGCACATCTCCCATCTCACGTACATCGTCATCCACAGCTACAAATCCTTGCGGCCACCAATACGTCCTTTGCTGTGCGTGCCACTCAATCTACTCTGTATCATACCTCCTATACCGACTGAAGTGTCTTAGGTGAAAGGCGGCGGCCATGCGTCCAACCCGGGCTTCTCGTCCACCACGGGCGTGCACATCTCCATGACCCGCTTCTCGGAAGTGACGTACCACCCAGAGTCGTCCACGGCCGACATCGGCGCGGGCAACGTCTGGGACACGGTGTACAATGTCCTCGAGGAGCAGGGCGTGATGGTTGTCGGGGGGAGGGTCACTGGTGTGGGCGTTGCAGGATTTACACTTGGCGGAGGTGCGCGTTCGATCTGAGGAGTTTCCCTTAAGAGCATGAGCTGATGCTAGGGTATAAAGGGTACTCGTGGCTGACGAACCAGTATGGCCTGACGATTGACACTGTCGTGGCCTTCGAACTCGTCCTGCCCAACGGGACGGTCACTACCGTTACGGAGTCGTCCAATCCCGATCTCATGTTCGCTCTGAAGGTACGTTCAGACTATCTGCAACCACGAACGTGCTTATATTGTATACTAAACGACCCTTGATGCATCAGGGCGGGTACAACAACTTCGTGCGTAGCACCTATCGCTAGATGGCTGGGTTTCCTCCGGGCATACTGAGCCTTCACGCAGGGCATCGTGACCAAATTCACCCTGAAGACCTTCGCGCAGGGACAAGTTTGGGTGCGTCCGCGCTCTCTCACATCCGCATAGTTCACGACCTCACGTCGCGCAGGGAGGCCTGCTGACGTTTACCGAGAACGTCATCCCGCAAGTGACCGCCGCCGCGGCGAACTTCGCCGCGAACGTGACGGACCCGAAGGCGGGGATCATCACCACGTACAACTTCCTCCTCGGTGAGGTGCGCGTTGGCTGTTCTCTGCTCACCGGTCCCTCGGCTGATGTGAACAGCCGGGAGTGTCCCAGATCCTCTTCTACGACGGCGAGGAGCCGCCCGCGGGGATCTTCGACGAGTTCCTCGCGATCCCGCACTTCACGGAGGACATCAAGACGCGCAGCTTCAGCAGCCTCGTGCAAGCTAGCCCGTCGAACGCTACGTCCGGAACTCGGTAAGCCCCGCTCCACGCAGTAGCCGACGTTTGACGCTGACGCGCGGATGGCGCAGGGGGATCTTCAACACTGTCTCCCTCCTCGAGTACACGCCCGAGCTGCTCGACACCATCGTGAACGAAACCACCGTGCGTCCTCCTCCCCCCTCGATCCCATCCACAACCCTGATGTATTCGATTAGTACTGGGGCTCCACGCTGCAGTGGTCCTCGGGCACCTTCATCTCGTACGACGTCGAGCCCTTCCGGCCGTCCCTCTTCTCGCAAGGCAGCACCTCCACGTCCGCGTACCCGCCCTCGCGCGCACAGCCGCTCCTCCCGCTGAACCTGTACTTTGCATACACGGACGCGCTGCAGGACCAGCGGTTCTACGACGCGATCCGGCAGACCGCCGCCACCATCAAGGCGAAGGTCGGTCGTTCAGCGTTCCGTGCCGTTCCTCCTCCTCGCTGACCGTGTTTGTGCGTGCAGGCGGTGTCGCTGGGCCAGGCCGTCGCGGACGCGCCGATGTACGGCAACTACGCGATATTCAGCACGCCGCTGGAGACGATCTACGGGGAGCAGCTCCCGCGCCTGCGCAGCATCAAGCAGCGGTACGACCCGGGCAACGTCATGGCGCTCGCTGGGGGGTGGAAGATCTGAGGGCTCGTCCGCACGCGTCCCGCGCACACTTGGTTTCTGCACGTATAACTGCATCTACATTTGCTGATCTCTACCCGTTCACTCGTTATTACTGATCCATTCTTTTTTTTTTGCTTGCCGTTACTACGGACTCGAGATCGTCTGCTGTAAATTAGTCGCGCGGGTGAATGAAAATCGAGTGCGCTCTCGGGACCTGACGTGGCATCTTGAAAGGCCTCGCAATGTTGGTGTTGGGGGACATCGATCGTCTTAGAAGTCGTGCTCGCCCCGTGCATGTTTACCTGGAGAGCGCGAGACACCACATATATATTTGGTCGATGGCTCTCGCTACGAGCCCTGGTGCCCAGTCTTGGGCAGCCTTCCGGGGAACGGGCAGGCTCGGTGATATCAGCGACTGATTCACACATGTACTGGAGCGTTGAGGAATACAAGTACACACATGGCGGCGGGGATCGCGAGGCCGGGTATCCAGCGAATCTGCGCTCTAAGCATTCGACACTCGTTCGGGCGAGGGATTCCTTCTACACCGTGGCGCATGTCTTGCTATGGGAAGGGATAAATATTGTGTACACCTCGTCGACGCTTGGAAGTTTACCTCGGGCGAAAAGTGACTGAGTCACTGCATGATACAAGCGCGAGCAATTGCGTTCGAGTGGTGGAATTTGCGATTGATTCCTGGCGGTGACAAACATACATATTCTCGATATGGTATCGTTCCTACCTTTCTGAGTCTTGTTGTCCCACGCCCCTCAAGCCCTTAACAGTTCACCGACGACAACATAGAACTACTGTAAGTACTAGGCCCAGCAGCCTCCCGTCCTCATCCACCCGCCCTCCAGCGGCCCCATGTCCGTCTCCACCCGCCTCTCCCTCCAATTCCCGCCGCGCCCCGCCTCCGAGAACACTGACACCCTCGTGCTCACCTTCCACAGCCACTACCTCGACCTGCGCGTCCTCCGCTGCCCCTCCACCTCCGCCACCTCCCCTTCCCCACTGTCCCCCCCAATCGAATGGGCCTTCGCCGGCACCCTCGCGCACCCCTCCCCGGCGCGCACGACCTGGCAGCACGCCATCGACTCGCGCGGGCCCTCGGGCGTTGACACGGGCGTCTCTACCGCGCTCGACAACGGGGACACGCTCGAGGAGGGCGAGATGCGCGACCCCGACTCCGACACTGGCGAGGTGAGGGCGTATAGGGAGGTGTGGCGCCGCGTGCCCGTCGAGCGCGAGGCGCGCGCGTGGTGTCTCGAGTCTGAGGAGGGCGAGGGGAAGGTGTTTGTTGGGCGCGTCGGGCTGTACTTCCTGGCGCTCGGGCAGCGCGGAGAGGCGTTCGCCGCGCGGAGGTGGCAGTTGGAGGATGGGCGGTGGAGGGAGGTGTACCGCATCAACACTGGCGCGCTCGCGGTGCCCGCGCCGGGGGACGTACCGGAGGAACAGGTACGCGAAGGCGCGGTGGTGCAAGTGAAAGGGAGGGCGTATGTCGTGAGGGAAGCTTACGCTGTCTAAAACACCGAGATACAACGCGGGCATCCGCGTTAAAAATACCAATAGCCCGTGCCGTACGTACACACACACACTTCTCATCCAACCCTTATCTCCCCAGCCCAGCCCCTCCATCCTACCACGAACAAGCACAATGTCCAAACTCGCCGCGACGCGCATCTCCCTCCAGCTCCCACCCGGCGCGCCCTCCGAAGAAACCGACACCCTCGTCCTCACCTTCCGCGCGCACTACATCGACCTGCGCGTCCTGCGTTCCTCCCTCTCCTCCTCCCCGCAGCGGGTGGAAGTAGACGAGGGCTTCGCAGGCACCCTCACGCACGCCTCGCCCGCGCACACGCGGTGGACGCACGTCGTCGACTCCAACGGGTCCGACAAGCTCGACGAGGGCACGTTCACGCTGCTTCCGAACGGAGACGAGGTCGAGGAGGGGCTGACGGAGGCGGGGGGGACGTATAGAGAGGTGTGGCGGCAGGTGCCGGTGGAGGCGGGCGCGCCCGCGTGGTTCCTCGAGTCCACGTCCCCGTCCCCGTCCACCTCTTCCTCTCCCTCCACCAAGGACACGCGTATGGGGGAGGGGGGAGAGAAGGTATTCGCAGCCCGCATGGGCCTCTATTACCTGACCATGGGCCAGACCGGCGCGCGCGGGCGGGGGTACAGCGCGCAGCGGTGGCAGCTCGAGGGCGGCGCATGGCGGCGCGTGTATAAGGTCGGCGGGATGCGGTTGCCGGAGCCGAGTGAGGTGGGGGAGGTACGGGAGGGGGAGGAGGTGTGGGTTGGTGGGAGGGGGTATGTTGTTCGGGAAGCGTATGCTATCTAAAATCAGCAAGGCAAGACACGCGGGGGAGGGGGAGGGGGAGGGGGAAGGAAAGTAGGATTCCTGTCCTTGCTAGCTGGCGCGGCAGGGGTTGAATCAGACTCGGCGGAGCATGCATAGCATATCGCGCAGGCGTTTCCGTCGTAATGACCGCTTAGACGAGCGCGAACATTAGAACAACCAGAAGGTGTGTTCGCGAGGCACTTTCGGTAGAGGAAAGCCAAGCCAGACTGAGGAGGGACACCGCGGCTCCGGGGCGGGATCATGTCCATGTCAATGTCATACATGTACTCGGTTCCTGGCGTAGGAGACGTAAGCGAGAACGAGCGGTCCGAGGTAACTGGGAAAGGCTAGCCAAAGCAGTTATAACATTCTCCGTACCGACGATGCAAGGATCAGGAAGCTAGGTACTGGATGACTACCAAGGGGGGATCCATAGCACCAGGCAACGAAGATGTGCGCCTACGGGTGAATGCAGGAGAGGAGAAAGACTACTAAGGACCTAGTCGGTTATATACTACCATTGAAACAACTACAAATTCTATGCACTGTGGCTGAGGGACCCACAAAGTCTACCAGGCAACCCTGTGAAATACACTGAATCATGAGATTTTCTTCAAATGCATCAAAATTAATACCAATAGAATCCTTAGAGTGTATTCTTTCGTTTAATCACAAAAAACTCTGAGGAATTTAAAGGAGTGGACTTTGCACTTCGACGGGGCTACCACTGGCACGCTAACAACGCCGCGGTACGCGAGCAACGCGGGGCGAGCGCACATCCGAGTCACTCCCTAGCTGTAGTCTACCCGTGCCAAGGGATACGTACGTAGGGACATCAGAACAAAGCCGGTGACAGCAGAGGCTGCCCGACTTGCAAGGCCGCGTATGAGAGGGAGCTCCTTGACACTGCAGTGCCTGAGAGGATCTGGATGAGCACTTAGTGTTTGACGTGTGGCTGCAATTACAATACCAGGTATTGGACATACTGGAATGCTGCAGCTGGCGTGATTGTGACTGGATGTTAAGAAGAGGTATGTTTGACCTGGCACTGGGTACAATACCCATATTGATCCACTGAGAAAGTGTGGAAGAATCTGGACAAAGGTCAAATTTTGTTCATAGTGTTGCCTTGCAAAACAGATGAAAGTTTAATATACAGCACTGAACAAAGGTCATATCCTGTGTCACAATCAAATTTTTGCACTCTCAAAAGTAGTATTATTCTAATCCAGTTCATTGCCTGTGTAATGGACAATCATCCTAAAAAGTTTGAACTTTGACCTGTTATTTTCGTAGTTCTCTGCATGCTCAATATGGGTGATGTACCCAGTGTGGTGAGGTGGCACAAAGGTAGAAGGGGAGAAACGAGCCACCGAACGCCACAAATAAGACACAACTACCAAATACAGCTTCATCGCTTCCAAATCCGCTACCATTTCACACGCGCCACAGTTCAACATCGACACCCTCGATGCAAGTTCCTATTTTATTTATCTCCTTCAGTAATATTATGCTATTGCCGCTCGACTTATAAGTCGACGACCTCGCTCTCTGTACACTATCCGCTTTCCCCCCTTTTGCAATCCAATCTGCGGTCCTCTTCTTGCGCGCGTGTCCGATCTGCTCGCCCGTGCGGGCTTTCAAATGGGCCAGGTAGTATGTTTTCTTTTGCTCTCTTCTCTTTTCTTAAAGCTCTATTATCATCGAGTCAGATGTATCAGGCTGAATGTGCCTCGTTAATTGCAATGACGACCATTGAGCGAGCTCACTGATAGTAGTGAATAGCAGTGCCAGTGCCTCCTCCTAGTTATGAGATTACACCTGAAAACAGACAGCAGCACTCCCAGCAAAGAGGGGTCAGAAGTTTTTAGGGAGCGCCCTCAGCATGATACTAAAACGTGTCACCTCAGGCTGCCCACGATGTGCTTGTGGGCTGCTGTGGGTGTCAACTTGATGTAGGCACGCCCGTTGAAACTGCTGCGACATGCCGCACTGACAGTGCCAGTGACGCGGCGAAGGACCCCGGCATACTGGTATATATGTTTGATCCTAGTGCGGACATAAACGGCCAATTTTGGGGCCCTATGTCGGATATTTAGGCGGACATAAAGCCCAAAATTTCGGTCCATGTCCGATATATCACGGCGGACACAAGGGCCTTGCCGGTCTTGGTGTCCGATCACCTGGCGGACATACCAAGTCGTCGAAGTGTCACACCCAGTAGTCCTTGTACTAGGTTGAGTGGTGTCTCTTATGCTTCTCAGTCAACTGTCAGCTCGTCTCGTGTATATCCAGGTATATCCTCAGCAACGGTGAATGAAATGCAAGCTTTGGAAACAGTGGTGGATCTTAGGAAGACTGAAATACAATATCCCGGAGTAATCATGTCACGATCTACTCGTTGCAGCGTTGGGCGTGTGCCGGTTTCGAGGTTGGATCCGTTTGGCGGACATACCGGGGGGCGCCCGAGCATAGGTCACTTATGCGGACATAAGCAGCCCAATTTGGGCTGACCGGATCCTAGAGGCGGACATATCCGGTCCAAATGTGTGAGGCCATAAGGGCCGAAAATCGGGCACTTAGGATCAAACATCAGTACCCATATGCCGGGGTCCTCGCGGCGAGCACTGCGGCTTCCATTTTATGCCGAGACCTCAAGTTCTCCATGATGCATCAGTGAAGGCTTCAGCTTCTGCCAGGTATAAGAAGGTCGGGTCGGTATCCACTGCACTGTCTCCTACTGTGCTTCAAGGCGAACAGTCACAGTCCGTAAATCAATATGTCTGAAGAATCTCATCTGGTGCGTGGACATACAAGCGATTGGGATTGAACTGACCACGACGACGTTATCTAGGCTCAAAACACTCTGGACACCGTCGTTGTTCGCGGTCTGGCAAAAGACGAACAGGGACACGCGATGGTACTCCAGTTCGCCCGTACGCCTCCTGACGGCCAGAACCCCCTCGTCTGGGGCACGAGGCCCGACGCTCTCCCCGAAATGCCAAAGCGACCCCCGTCGAGCCTGCCTCCCCCTGCACATGCTACTCTAGATATCGTCATCGCGGACGAACTCGGGAGCGGCCGCGTCGGGTGCGTGTACTCTGTGCAAACCGCGCGTTGCTCGGTCTCCGACCATGTCCCGCCGCTCGTCGTCAAGATCACCAACAGAGACCGCCGCGACGAGCTATGCAAGGAAGCGTGGGTCTACGAAGAGATGGAATGCCTGCAAGGGCCGGCATCCCGCGCTGCTACGGGTATTTCACCACCATGCTTCCCCAGCGGACCGATATCGTCTCGTGGGAGCGCCGTCCTACCACCCCTTTCCGATAGGCATACTCCTCCTCGAGCGGGTCGGGGACAAACTGCCGCTGGGAGAGCCTGTCCCACAGGTGCTTCAAGATGACCTCTGGGGTATAATAAGGGATCTCGCAGAGCTGGGCATCGGTCACCACGATTTGCGCTACGACAACCTCTTGATGGCGCCGCGGTCGCCGCCTGGCCTGCCATCGACGCCTTCCCCCTACAGCGGGCGCTCCTATGGGTTGCGTGTCATTGATTTTGACTATGCTTATAAATACAACATGCCGAAGGACAGGTTGTCCGCGTCCTCGAGTTCCTTCGTTGATCTTGTTCTCGATAATGTTCCCGAAGGCCGGATCGTGAATATCTTCGACGAGTAGGGGGGCGGACGCACGGTGCTGCGATGCGCTGCAAGATCGCCGTAGGCCTGTACTTGTTATTATCTTTCTGAACACGATTTTTTGATGGCACGTATCAGTCATCACTAGTGTTTGTGAGTATGTACGGATTCATTGCTTCAAGCCCGCAGGACCGGCACCTCCGGGCTTTCGTAACGCATGAGAGACAAGTCTCGGCTCTGAGTTCGCCGTTAGCCTCTCCCACCACCTCGCGCTCGACCTACCAGGGCCCAAATAACATTATGTGAGGACCCATACGTGCAGGGAGGAGGAAGCTGACGGCGGGACTGACCTGCCATACCCGAGTATTGCAAACAAACTGCGTTACCGACGGGCGCTGCAGTCGGACAAGAGACTGCAAGGGCAAAGCAGACGCAATTGCAGCGGTCTCGGTACCGACGATGCAGGGAACGGGAAGCGCTATGTAGGTACCGGACGCGTATGGGGGAGGGATATCCATAGCACCAGGCACCGGAGACATGCGCCGCCTCATTAGACGATACAGCACGTTTGGTTGAAAGCTCGGTGCGGCGGTTAGAGAGAGCTCGGAAGAGCCTTCAAAGAGACATCACCTTTGGACTTGTAACGACTCGTGACTTGGACTGCGTCCCCCGAGTCAACAAGGTGTCAAGACATGCATATCCGAGGCGGACCGGGGGCTGGAAAGCGCGACATGATCCGTAAGACGGCTTCGACGCGAGTAGCCTTGTTCGGCAGCACGACAGGGACAGGAATGCGCGAAGAAACTGCACGAGGGTAGGCTCAGGCTGTATGCGGGTGCCAAACCCGGATGCGTTGGATGGAGTTGACAGCCACATACGTATGGACCTGGTGGAATGACAAGCAGAGACCGCGGTTGGCGTAGAGCGCGCAACCCGAGCGCGACCGCTGGTACCAAGGAGTAGAGGGAACATTCACTCTAATTGGTAGGCGGACAACAGCGGAGGGACCCGAGTCTGGTCAGGAACATCATGCTGCAGTCAGACACGAATGGCAAGCGGAGACGAGCGCATCCGGTGTACTGGACAGGGCTAGCAGACCGGGAATGGCAAAGCAGGCGCAGTTGCAGCTTCAGCTTTCTCGGGACGACGATGCGAGGAACGGGAAGCGCTATGTATGTACGGGTCACGACGGGTACGAGGGAGACATCCGCCGCACCAGGCACCTGAGCATGGCATACGCGCCTGCGGACGAATGATCCACCTTGGACGATACGGCCAGTTGGGCCAGGAAGCGCGGGTGGGGCAGTTAGGGAACGTCTTGGAAGACACTTGAGAGTACGAGGCGTTGACTTGAGACGACTCGCAACGTGCATCATGTCCCGCGAGCAAGCTGGGTGTCCGGATACCCAGAGAGGAGCCGTGCACTGCGGTGGCGTACTTGACTGCCAAGATACACTCGAGCTCGGGACGACTGGCAGCTTGGAGTGTCTCCCGCGAGTGGGCAAGGTGTCCAGCTTCAAGACGGACCGGAGGCTCGAAAACGCGACATCTCCGGAAGGAAGCTCGAAGAGGGTGACACTGACGGCTGGCATACGTCGAAGCACCGCACGACCATCCTTCCCCAAAGCTTTCAGTAGGGTGGTGCTCTTCATGCCCAGCGGGAAGTCGACAGCGGCGGTACAGACAGAACCAACGACAGAATATAGCAAAAGCCTGTCCTATCTGAAGGTAGAAGCCAAATGGACATGCCATCATCCCGACGACGGATCGCCAGATCCCCGAGAAGGACTTGCAGGAATCTTCGATTCGAGGATCATCGATCACAAGTCAGAGCCCTTGATATGTAGTCAACTACGCCCACCTTACCCCAATCCGGGACGCAGAGGAATGACAACGGGGGGCGAGGCTAATACCTTGTATAGGAACGACCTAGCATGAGAGCCCACTGCATTTACACGACCGTCGCAGAGAGGTGAGTCCTGTGGCTGCGGCATGCACGCCGCGCGTGGGAGAACCCCCGACGCGTCGGCTTAGTCAGCAAACCCTTTCACCTCATTCGCCGAGCCAGTCGATCGCGTCGCAGCTCGATGAAAACTCTTTCACGTTCCCCCGACGTGTCATTGCGCGTAATTCGGTACATAACAGACCCTGGGCGCGACGATCCGCCAAACCGGCGTGCAAGGCAGCTTGTGGTGTACACTGCCAGGCGTCGTTGATTCGACTCGCTGCCAGTCCAGGAGAAGCTTTGGTTCTGCGGGAAGACCGGCATTCCATTCTAATTTCTCTGTGATAGCTCAAAAGAATTCTGAGCGGGGATTACCTGGCCTCGAGCGTCAAGGTCAGGGTCCCGAACGCGTACGGAATTAGCCCCGTTCCATTCTATATTCAACCCACCCCATCCACCCCATCACATCCCAACTAATTTACGGCACGTCAATTTTTTGCAACACCGGGGACCGTTTAAAGCGCGCCGTGGCCGCAGCATGGGGCCATCTGCTGCTCTCCCGTTCCCTGCTCAGCGCACCGGCCCACGTTCGTTCCCCCCGCCGCTCTTTTCGACAGAACCGGTCTGCCCTAGTCTGAAACTGAACACGAGATGAAGTTCACCTCCGTCGCTGCTGTCCTCGCCGCGTGCGTCCTGTCCGCCAGCGCCGTCGCGACCCCGACGAACGCCGAGCGCATGAAGCGCGGCCTCCCGCCCGCCGCGCCCAAGCGGCGCTTCAGCGCGTCCCACGTCCAGCGTGCGTCCTCCTCCCGTCCTTGCGGCATTGCACATACACTATACTGACACCGCATCGCGCCATGTAGAAGCCAAGCGCACCGCGCCGAGCGCCACACCGCCGCCCAACGGCGGCGGCGACATGAGCGGGAGCTGCAACACGGGCCCCGTGCAGTGCTGCAACCAGGTGCAGCAGGGCAAGAGCGTGACGAGCATACTCGGGTTGCTGGGCGTCGTCCTGGACGACCTCGAGGCGCTCGTCGGTATCGACTGCTCGCCGATCGACGTCCTTGGGCTCGGCGGAAACTCTTGGTGCGTCGCGCGCATGCGTACCGGGGCAGATGGCTGATGGTCGTTCTTTGTTTGGTGTAGCTCGGCGCACCCCGTGTGCTGCGAGAATAACAGCAACTCGCTCATCTCGGTTGGGTGTATCCCCAGTACGTCCTCTGCTCCCACTCTCAGCCTGCCAGCAATTATTAATTAACTGCACCCGCGCCTCCCAGTCACGCTCTAAGCCCGCCCGCTACCCCGAAGCGAATAACATTTACTCGCCTCAGCCAAGCCCCGCTCTTCTTTCGTTTCTTCTCCTCTTTCCTTCGTTCCTCGTCGGACGCTCTCGCTAGTTTAGGATAACGCTGTGTCGCGTGTTGATTGCATAGTACATCTACGTATTGCTACGTGCATGCGGGATAGTAGTAGTATGGCCATGCGGATCCGCTGGACTTAATGATACCAAAATTCACTCGCTGATCATGCAAGTCTGACGGTCTTCAAACGTGGCAATGCAAGCTGGAGTGGATCATCGTTGAATGGTTCCTGGTTTGTTCGCTGTCGGAGCGTGCGGTTCGCTTCCGGGATGCCAGCACGACTTGGAAGGCATGGTGGGCGTCGGCGTGCCTTTGAGTCCGGACAGCGTCGCTCCTGTCATGTCCATTGGCGGGCGGAGGGGAAGTCGAATCGGCCGGTGCCACACCGGACGGAAGCAAATGTCGCCGGCCGACGCGTCGCGTCACCGGTACCGTGACACTGACGGGCGCGTCTCATTTGTTTGCTCGGGATTTCTTGACTACCCATCTGGTGTCTCACTACTGTGACACTGACATTGCCCGGCTTCCTGGGTTCGTCTTGGGCGTGACGGATGTCTGCACGCGCGAAGCCGAGGTCGGGATCAAGGTATTTCGACCAAAATGGGGGGGAAGACAGGTCGCCGAGGAAGAGCGTGGCGCGGAGGAGTATGAAGGAGGCGAGTGAGGATGAGCTGGAGGGGGTGGAGGAGAGGGGGGTGCGGATGGATAGCGATGGGGAGGAGGTGGGGATGGATAGCGATGAGCAGGAGGGGGAGGGGGAAGGGAGGGGGAAGAGGGGCCCTGCGTCACCCGTGAGGGAGGCGTCTGCGTCCCCGGAGAAGATTCTGAGGAAGGGCTCTGCCTCCCCGGTGAAGATGAGAAGGAGAAGGTCGCCCCGGACGAGCATCTCGCGGAGGGGTGCGAAAGAGGAGAGCGAGGGGGACGAGGCGGGGATGGATAGTGACGACTTGGACGAGTTCTCCGAGGAGGAGGAGGAGGAGGAGGGTGCGCGGAAGAGGAAGCGGAGGGTTCGGTCCTCGCGTGCCAAGAAGTCACCCGCGAAGAACGCGTCGCCCAGGAAGAAGCGCAGGACCACGACCCAGGCTGGCAGCGACTATGAGGACGAAGACGCCTTGGAGCTCGCGGAGGGCCAGGAAGTGGTGGGGGTCGTCGTGCAGGCGCCCAAGACCGGGCGAGGTACGTGCTAGTCTGCGTATAGGGGGTGTGGGGGAGGTGCTGATGATGTGTGAAAGTCCCGCCGGGGCAGGTGTCGCGGAATACGCTGGATTTTCTGAGGGAGCTGGCGAGGCCGGAGTGTAATGACCGGGGGTGGTGCGTTTCGTTCTCGTTCCATCCTTTCTTTTCCTTGCTCAAGGTGTTCACCTTTCACCATTTCTGCAGGTTCAAACTGCACGGTACGTTCTACACTCTTCCCGATGCTAAACAAGGAGGTGGTGGTTCTGATGAGCTGATGATAGAGCCGGTATACCGCGCCGCGGAGCAGGAGTGGAAGGACTTTGTCGAGGCGTTCACGGACCTGCTCGTCGAGGCGGACCCGCAGATCCCGCCGCTCCCGCCGAAAGATGTCATACATAGGATTTATCGTGACGTGCGTTTGCCTTCGTCCCTCCTTTCCTGCTTTCCTGCCATCCTTCCTGTCTCCCTGCCTCCTTTGCTGCCATCTTGCCCCGTTCCTCTGAGGGATGAAGAGCGCCTGGCTAACTGGCGTTGTACAGGTGCGCTTCAGCAACGACAAGACGCCGTACAAGACGGGGTTCTCGGCGAGCTTCTCGCGGAGCGGGCGGAAGGGGATATTCGCGCATTGTAAGCAAGCCCCTGTGATAGTACCCTGCGCACTCTCCTCACTGCCTTTAACCCGTACCCGTGCGCTTTCGCGGGCAGATCATATGTACGTGCACATCCATGCAGAATGCTATGAAACGCTATGATGGATTGATTGGATTCCCTACACTACAGAGCGGGTACGCGTGATCCATAGTTCGTGTATGCTCTGGTTGAATGAGAGTAAATGTTGCAGTGAAGCCGAACGGCGAGAGTCTCATCGCTGCTGGTGCGTGGTGCCCAGGCAAGAACGAGCTGCAGACGATCCGGTGCGCCTCCCGCAGCTTTCATATTCGTTACTTATGCACCTTACTGTCTTCTGACTTGCTAGGAATAATATTATGCGCAACCCCGCGCGCCTGCGCGCGGTCATCTCCGCGCCCGAGTTCGTGGGGTATTTCGGGGAGCCGAGGCCGCACCCGAAAGGCGCGCGGAGGAGTTTGTGGGGGTTCGAGGACGAGCTGAAGACGGCGCCGAAGGGGGTTGATAAGAATCACAAGTGCGTCTAATTCTCGCACGCTCGTCACGGTTGGGATTGATGATTAACGTTGGGTGGCGCAGGGATATTGATCTGCTGAAGCTGCGCACGTTTGCGGTGATACACCGCTTCCCGGACGAGGTGGTGCTCGAGCCGGGGTTTAGGGAGGAGCTTGCGAGGGTTGTTAGGGTGGCGAGGCCGTTTGTGCATTGGTAGGTCCTGTGGTACCTCTGCTCTTACTACACTTAGGTCTGACAACTGGGCAATGTCTAGTTTGAATGACATGATGACTATCCCGCCGGATGACGATGATGATGACAATGGGTCCGGCGGCGAAGAGGAGGGAGAGGAGGGAGACGGGGAAGAGTAGGGTGGTCGTGTCCCGTGTCACTGTTCTTGGATTGCGTATTGTAGCTATTGCCTTATATTATTTCCATATTACCTTCGTTGGTTATTGCTGCATCGGTGAAGGGCAATTGAATTGATGTAATGAAGGATGGTGCTAGAGTAGCGTGCGGGGAGGGGACTGGGACAAGGCTCTCGCAGTCGATGACCCTCGGGGCAAGCCAGTGTAACAGACAAGCATTCTGCCAACTTAAAGCGCAGCTCGGAGCGCACATGCGGAAAACCACGGAAGATTGGAATATATTGCGTTGCGAGCAGCCGTCTGAATTCTATGACTCTGCCTCGCTCTGTGACCCAGCCTGCTCTTTCCGTTCTCGGTACTGCTTCGTCCACTGCGAACCGTGAACGAGGCGATGAGCCAAGCTCCATCCAAACAACTAAGACGTAAACTCACCAGCATTGAAGGTATCGGCCTGATAGGCTCGACGTATCGGCGCTTCGAAGGTTCGCCGTCTCAGCCCGCGAGCACATCTCAACCGAGAAGAGACCGCACGCACCTCCCTGTCTGCGCTGACCTGCCACACGCCGTACGTCACCGCGAGAATGCCGGCAAAACAGATCGCAGTGTTTGCCTTCCAGTTCGACGGGCGGGTCCACCAGCCGCCTGTGAGTGGTAGTGGTGAATCATGGTGCTACGCGAGATGTGGGAAGACGTACCGGCTGGGGACCACACCTCCTTGGGGTAGGGATATCTAGCACCTCCTCCCTGTTCACACCACAGCCTTCAAACTATACGAACACGGCTATACCAGCAAAGCTTACCATAGCGCAGGCGTTCTAGTCGGTTACTTTCAAAGGTAGTTCTCGTTGACCGTCCAAACCCGGACTGAAGATGATTACGTAACACACATGTAGGCACGTGTTTACGCGCGCCTGGAATCCCTGTCAGTCTCCGGCGCTATGCATCTGACCGGCCGCACTACAGGCCATGCTCGAGTCCACGAAACAGTACGTCTACGACCGCCGGAAGGGCCTGCTGAAGGGCGCGGGATACGCGGGTGGGCTGTATCTGCTCAGTCAGTATGTCGCAGCGCGAATTGAGGACTTTCGAGAGAAGATTAAGCAGGAGCGGGCTGCGCGGGAGAAGTGAGCTGAGCATGAGATCGTGGTGCTGTAATTATGTGCTGACACAGTTTGAACGATTTAGTCTGCGTCGCAGGTTTGAGCAGAACCAGGAGGACATGAACTTTACCGTTATGACGCTCGTGCCGACGCTGGGGAAGCATATACTGCAGGACATGGACGTGGAGGCCCTCACCCACGAACTGCAAGCCAAGTCGAAAGCGAGCAAAGGCAAGCCAGATAGGGGCTCCATGAGTTCCTCGGTTTTGTCATCCAGCGCAGAGATCGTGCAGGAGCACGACGCGCGGTCAGACTTGGGGTCCGCATCAATATTGTCCTACCCCGACAACGGTGCGGCGTCCATGGGGGGGTCAACACACAGCTGGGTGGACGAGTTCGCTGCGCAGACACCGTCGTATCCGCCCCGCATATACCCCGATGCGGCCGACCTGTCCGACTCGATGCTCACCACGAGTTCCGCACCGAGTACGAGTGCGAATACAGAATCTGGCTCCGTGAGGACTTATTTTGTGCCCTTGCGGACGACCTAATGAGATCTTATGTATGATAGTCCGAGCCGGCCAGTTCGGCGGAGGAGTCGTCTGCGTCGAGCAGCCGGAGCAAGGCGGAGCTGTGGAAGGAGATCAAAATGCTAGGTAAGGCTGCTTGCTCAAACGCCTTGTAGTCTTTGTTTACCGTCCCTCCCGCCCAGCGTTCACGCGCACGCTGACCGTCGTCTATTCCCTCACCCTCCTCACGCTTTTCACCCAAATTCAACTGACGATCCTGGGTCGGTATAAATACATCCAATCGGTGCTGCAACAGGAGCGCGACGAACGGATGCGGGAGAAGCTCCTGGACCAGGTGTCGATATCGTCGCTGTTCTGGGACCCGCCAGATACCGACGAGGATGTTGAGGAGGATCTGGAGACGGTGAGCAGGGAGACGGAGCGGAAGTTTCTCACTCTGAGCTGGTGGATATTACATGTTGGGTGGAAAGATGTTGGAGAGCGGGTGAAGAGGGGGGTGGAAGAGGTGTTCGAAGGGTAGGTCATCTTGTCGAGTATCCGCTTCAGGTGATGGGGAACGGTTTCTGTAGGGTTTCGTTGAAGAGTAAGTTGACTGCGATGGACTTGCATCGGCTAATAGGCGACGTGCGGCGTCGAGTCGAACATGAGATTACTTTCGAGGGGACGGAGCGACGGGTGAAGTGTGTTTCGTCCTGTCATCTTATGGAGACTATGAAGATAAACTCATCGTCCCCGCAGCTTCGCGTCAACACTAATACCGCCAACCGCCGAGACGCTCCAACACGTCCTCCTCAAAGGCGGCGTCTCGCCGTACGCCTCCCTCACCAACCCCTACCCGCAGTCCGACCCCGACCCAATATTCACCGCGCTCCTCGCCGAAACGCGCACGCTCCTCAGCTCGTCCGATTTCTCCTTCGTCCTGGAGGTGTGCCTTGACAGGGCGACGGAGGTGCTGTTCGACGGGCTGCGGAAGAACGTGTTCGTCGAGAGCGGGAGCGGGGAGGAGGAGGAGGTTCGCATACGGCTCGCGGGGTTGTTGCCGGGGCTGGCGAGGTGGAGTAAGCTCGCGTTGACGGCGCTGCCGAATGAGTTGGTTGATGTGCGTGATTAGTGGCTTGCTCTCATGCTGCGTGTTTTACTGAGGCTACGCTGCATAGGGACTGCTGGGACTGCGGGAAGTGACGGCGTTGTCTGCTATCGTATTCTCGAAATTTGAGGACAGGTTCCGGTGACGTTGTGTCTTCTTGTATAGCAACTGCTCATATACCGCTATCATCATTATTTGGAACAACTCTCGCCGGCGGTATGCTGAGTACATCGTGAGTGAGGGCCGTTGACTTTGTTGAAGTTTGACCTTGGCAGGGAGCTGTGCGTTCAACCAGGTAATGCCACACAGGTGAGCGGTCTCGGGCTCGCGATCCCGCTGTGCATGCACTAAACCATCTCTGTTGGCATAGTTGGTCTTATTGCCACTGTTAACCCGCGGAACGACCTCCTTACTATGGGTCGAACTCAAACAGCCGCCTTGGGTACCCTCGGTGGACGAGCCGGTGCTCAAGTCATCCGGGCTTCCGTTCTATTTTTAGATCCTTAGATATCGCAAGGAGTGCGTCAGATCAAACCATCCGATAATACGCCGTCGCAAGTCCGGCGCAGGTAGCATGACCTTGTCCGCTGGTATATCTATCTGAACTCGCACCGCAGGGTGCACAGATCCTCTTCTCTAGCATTTCACCAGCACTTGAGAAATAAGAATCAGTCATGGCTCCTGTCGGCGTCGCCATTCTCGGTGCTGGTATCTTTGCCAAGGAAGGTGAGTTGCATTCGACAATAAGCTATGCAAAGTGGCCTGATTGACGGGTAACGCTCTCAGCTCACCTTCCCGCCCTCTCCAAACTTCCGAGCTCATTGTACTCCCTGAAAGCCGTCTACTCCCGCTCGCAGGAGTCGGCGTCGTCTCTCGCGTCGTCTGCCAAGGACTTGCTCTCGCTGTCATCTGTTGGCGTGTACTACGACACTCCCCAGTCATCCGACTCCTCCCTCGCCGCGCTGCTATCGCGCTCGGACATCTCTGCCGTGATCGTCGTGTTGCCCATCACGACGCAGCCCGGCATCATCCGCCAGGCGCTCAAAGCTGGTAAGCATGTGCTGAGCGAGAAGCCCATCGCGCCCGACGTGAAGACCGCGAAGGAGCTTATAGTCGAGTACGAGCGGGAGTATAAGCCGAAAAATCTGGTGTGGAGGGTCGCCGAGAACTTCGAGGCGGAGCCCGCGTTCCAAAAGGCGGGAGCGTTGGTGAAGGAGGGAAAGATTGGGAAGGTTATCGCTTACCAGAGCAAGATCATCAATTATATTGATAAGGATAGTAAGTGGTACAAGACGCCGTGGAGGACAATTCCAGATGTAGGTTACTTCTTGTGCGTGGGGTTTCTGCTCACTGATCCCTATGTAGTACCAAGGCGGCTTCCTGCTCGATGGAGGGGTACATTTCTCTGCCGCCCTGCGCACTATGCTACCCGAGTCCTCGCATCCCACTCTGCTCTCATCTTTCGCCTCCCTCCATAAGTCATGGCTGCCTCCGCACGATACGATCCACGTTATCCTTCGCTCCCCCGACAAATCGTCGGGTATCTACGAACTCACCTTCGCCTCGCCATCGCCGTCCCTCGGGTCGGGGAATGGCTACACGATAACTGGTTCGGCTGGATACCTTCTTGCGACCAACGTGAAGGGTGGTATTCAGATTACCGTTAAGACAGTCAAGACAGTCAAAGGTGACGACGGGAAAGAGAAGGACGAAGAGAGCGAAGAGGTGTTTGTCGAGGAGAGTGTGGGGGTCAAGAACGAGGTTGAGAGCTTCTTGAAGACGATATCGGGCCAGGGCGGTCCTCAAGATGCTGGGCTTGGAGAACCAAGGCAAACAATCAAGGACGTCGCGCTGATCGAAGCGGCCTTGAATAGCGAAGGGTCGCTGATTGATCTGGGTGCGCTAGCCAGCGTGTGATGGTTGAGGTGTACTATCTACCGGTACTAGCGTTGGTATGAGGAGTAATGGAGATTCAGCTTTATCGGTATGTCACGACAAGATCAATGACTCTCATGGCCCCTCGGTTAAAATGTGCGAAACGAGTCTTTGACCGTGAGGCCAGCGCACATGTACACTCTTCAAGGACCCATTGCTCATGTCCTATCTGACACTGAGGTCACGCTTGTTTTCAGTGGATGCGTCAGTCAGAAGCTTAGCGCTTGGTGCGTGCGCTGGCAGTATCCCAATGGCCGGTGTTCCTGTGGTAAGCCGGTACATAGCCAGAGACGTTGACAGAGCCCTAATTGTCCTCACTATCCTTGGTCACGTATCTTGGCGTGAGTGCGGTAAACGATACTCAGTAAGTTGCGTTCGTCCGTTCTTGAGAGGTCCCCACCTGACTAACCAAATTCGTGCTTCTAGACTTGGAAGTCCTACGAGATTATCACTGCATGTCGTTCATCTGCTAGGGATTATTTGAAAGGTACAGTCTAACGCCTAGGTTAGAGCGCCATTCTCTCGCCGCAGGAACAGACTTACTGAAGTTGCTATGTAGAGGAAACAGTGAAGTGTGAAAAGTCACGAGAAAGGTCAGTCGTCTAGATAACCATCTTAAGAGAGTGTTCTGACCTTCGATCCCGAATCAACGGCCGAACCCTTCTTGCTCGTCAACCCCGAACAGTAGTGACCCGGTTGCAGCTTGCAGGAACGATGACATGTATAATACGACACGCCAGCGTTGCCGCGCCTGCGAAATCCACTGACAGGCAACGCAATATTTCCCCAGACTCCGCTTCGTTGGCAGCGCTGACGAGAGTGTTCCTTTGGCCCGCCTGCCTGCGACGTTTATGGTATACTCAGAGATGTTTTCTCGTCTCTTGGATCTTCTCGTTCTTATCACACGACCAGTATGTTGTATGCGCCACGTCCTGCCTGATATCCTCTGCTTCCACGATGGCAAATCTTTGTAACATGCTAGGCCTGGCATCCCACTAACACTTCCACTGGAGCGGGTCGTAAGATGACAGTCTGCGAACCTAAGCCGGGCCCTTGCTGTTTATCTGTGAGGTGAATTGTGGCGGACGTTGCTCTTAATAGAAACTATGACTCGAATCCTTCTCATCCTCATGTTGATATCGTGCGTTCCTTCATGACTTCTTTTCACTGCTGTGCATTCTGAAAACGTTGTCACTTCAGAGGCCGAACAGACCCCTTATCTCTATATGGAATAAACGGCAGCCCAGTCGCAGCTTATCACCGGTGGGAGACGCCTCCGTTCTCCGGCATGGCCCTCAAGTCTTCCTAATGACTCCTTCGGTCGTGGACAAGGGCGGGTCGAGATCCATGAGGCTGAGACGAAGCGTACAGCCTAGCTCCCCCTGCGCTTCTGATCACCCGTTCCTGTCCTTTTCTGTTGTTCGTCTGTTCCAGTAGAAGCATTTGTGAGCCTGCGGTGTCCGCAGCCTCCTTATGGTTTGTGGTGCCGCGCACGTTCACAAGGGTGGGGAGCGGGGGCTAGGATGCCTCTGATGGATGTAGGATGGTCCAGTGCCTCTCCAGTGGAATGATTCATAGTGGACTTGTGTTCGCGGCTACCACGTAGGCCGTGGTAAGGATGGGTCACCGACTGGAAGTTCAACAATATTTGTTCGATTTTTCTTTTGCTAAGGACGAGCTTAACGCGCAGATCAGCTAGATATAGGCAGGATGCTCATGCACACTGCATCAGTGCAAGTCATGGTCGTGTTCCTGGCAATCTGATACGATGGAACCAGAGAATTCGCGAAGGATTGCTCCGCAGCAAGTAGCCACTCAAATGTACATGTGTAGGTCCATAATTCGCGTCGAAGCACGCCCTTCCCGGCCCTTTCAATGAGTGAGGCCAGAAGGTGATACTAGTTACTGGGACAATAAGTTCGACCACATGCCTACCGCATGACGCTCTCACATGTACCCATCCTGGCATACCCATATAACCTGTTGCAGACCGGAATCTCATAGCAATGACAAGTCAGTACTAGTGTTCTGTGATAAGTCATTTACAGTAATATTATCATACTGCGCGGTTCTGGAGATTACATAAGCATTTTCCAATAGTCGTAGGTATTAACCAATAAGCATTCGACGTCTGTAAGTTGGTTGCAGAGTCAAGTCCGCGTGGCGCACAACATTAGAGCGCATTTGCTACCTCCCATACATCCTATTTACCCGGTGCCTGTTTTCAGGACTCTTTACAATAGATATCCTCGATAGTAAGCCGTGACACCCTGTCTATGACTGATTAAGTCTAACGGATGCGCAGGAAGGTCGTCTCTCCAAATTGTCTAGCGAATTCTGCGATCGCGATCGACCACGGGAGCTGTGTGTCGAAACATATCACATTCATGCGTATGCTGTGAGCGCACTCAGAGCACCTGTTCCGACGCGACTCCAGGGGCTGTGATAGCTGCTGGTTCCAGCTTCTCTCGAGGCATCACCTGGGTGTGTTCAGCATTCTTCCATCCCAGCAGGCATGCGTCCTAAGTATATCGCCGCGCGATTCGGGTTCAGTTGATTAAGTGTTTACTACTGTTGACGAGAGGCACTCGTTACAAGTATAAAAGATGGAATACGAAAGGTTAGCATTCCATCCGTCCAGATGACCCAGCCCTCACCCTACAAATCTGGCCTTGGCGCCTACGAAAACTTATCCGCACCACACCCCACCAGTTCTGATCAGCAGAGCCGTCAACTGATTAAAGATGAGCTGGTAAACAAGCAGATTTTTAACGACCCAAGCGTCTTCCGCCGCCTCCGGCTCGATATCTACGAACAACCTGGCACTCAGGAAGCGCAGTTTCTGGTTGACTGCTTCAACGCCTTCCACGTCATGAATGCTGATGATATAGCTGCCTTGTACGCAGCAGTGCGAGCAAAAGATGAGAGTAAAATGTACACACCTCTGGTAGGATGTCAGATCATGTGTACTTCATAATATCCTAATCCATCTGCTACCCAGTGTAGTGTTTTTCGATATATATCATCTTTCCCCGATTCTAATCCAGCACCCCGTGATGTTATTCCGAAGGAACAGGTTCTGGTGCCCGACGAATACCATACCCTCGGCTTCCCGGAAGTCAGACCGGATATAAGTGTTATGGACAGAGGCTTACAATCGAAGCTCTGGAGGCATAGAGCTGCTTTTGGAGAAGTCAAGTGGAACGTTGGCCATGGCCCCGATCCGCCTCAACCCGGCAGGGTCTCAGTCATCGTCACCCAAGCAGCCGGTTACGCGCGTCTACATATGTCTGCAAGACCCTTCTCCCTTTTCTCTGTCGCCCTCCTTATATTCGGAACCAGGTTCTGTGTCGGAATCTTCGATCGCAATGGAGTGGTTCTCTCTCCGACCTATGAGATGTTCGCCGAGGAGGGGTTGAAAAAGTTGATTGGGGTTGTTCGCAATCTGACCCATGTCCTCACCGACGTGGACCTGGGCCGGGATCCCACTGTTGACATCCTTGACTCTGACGAAGCCGAGAGGCTGACGGGAGTGAGCAACCCTTATCCGCTGTATCGGATCTCTCCCATCGGGCAGGATAACCGGTCTTGGTGTACAATTGGACCCCCAGTGTGGTCATCCATATCACTTCTTGGCCGGGGGACACTGATCTTCCGCGTCCGGGAGTACCATCCTGGCACTGGTCAAGGCAACGTCGCACACCTCGGAGACCAAACAATGGTCATGAAGACTGCATGGAGGGACAGTGGTCGTAACTCAGAGTCTAGTATATACCAATCCATTACTGCGAGCCACCCTGGTCTAGCACAGTTTCTCATAGGCGAAGACGTTATCACTGCGGGTGGCGCGACCTTGACGGTCGACTCTGTACGCGGTAATGCCGCAAAACTCGAGGATAGCCCGGTCCTCCACCGGCTTATACTGAGAAGCGTCGGACGTCCTCTATGGGAATACAACTCCGATCTCGAGTTGCTGAAGGGATGGTTGGCCGCCCTAAACGGTGAGTACTTCGGACATTGATTTCTTCCCCACCGTTAATGTGCGACCTTGTTTGTAGCGCACGAGTTCCTGAGCAGCCGGAAGGTCCTGCATCGGGATGTTAGTCCGGGTAACATCCTTCTCGCGGCAGACCCCGAGAAAGCGGAGGCAGGCTCGGAGGGATTTCTGAGTGATTTGGAATATGCGCACATTCAAGATATCCTTGAGACCAAAGTCGAGGTCATCGAGCGAGAACCCGTCAAGCGAGGACGTACTGCGGAAGGTCAAGACGTCTTTACAGATCCGACCACAAACACGCATACCCTATATGCTGTAGACAAGGCCAAGCGCGGTGCGCCACTCACGGTAAGTTGCCCGTACTGTAGTTCTGCTAAATAGAACCTTCACTGATTGTCATTCATAGGGGACTCGTCATTTCATGTCTTCCAAATTGCTCTCAGCCGTTGGTCGTGGCTCACCCACTAAGCACGTCGTTGAGGACGACATCGAGTCGTTCGTCTGGTCGCTGGGCTATGCCGTCATGAGGAAGGCTGTCACGGCTACTAATGGTAACAAGGACGAGAAGGAGGCGCATGAGCTATACATGACCTCATTCAAGAAGGCCTTTAGCCACTTATCAGCACAAGCGATTCTCGACAACAGAAAGAGCACACATTCACCGGTCGCCTTCGCTCGGCTGCCCGAGCTAGACTCATTCATCGACCGCCAGGTGTCTGTGCCACTGCAAAAGCTCCTCAGAGCGCTTCAGCAGCGTATGAGAAAACGAACAATCTATGAAGAAGACGAACAGACGCGAATGCTAAGGCCGGAACAAGAGAGCGAGGTGGCTGCGCTGCTAGGGAGTCCGACTGATGCACTTGACACTCTTTCCCTAGCAGCGGTCGAGTTATCTTACGAATTTCTTCGCAGGGTCACGCTTCCATGCATCCAGGAGTTGGAAAGTCATCGCAACCTTGACATCATCCGTAAATAGTTTATGCCTCATCTCATGTGTCTATCTAGTTTGAAGCGGAGTGCGCGCGTTCAAACTTGAATTTAGTCAATGCAACATTTGCAGGATCGAAGTCGTAGTTCTCAAGCTGCACGAGCTTTCCGGCTGTCCCCATTGCAAGCATTTACAAGCCTACTAGTCCAGGATAATAGATGAGGCTTGCACATAAGACGTGGCGTAGTAGGCCGTGGCTTTGATTGTGGCGCATATACTCCGGGCCACGGCTACGTAACTACCCGAGTTCTGCCACTCTGTCCAATCCGATATCCTCCCCCACCCGGTTCCACGCTTTGGCCCTGGACATAATTGGAGCAGGTTATTCTCGCTATCTTGGGCATCTCCCGACTGTCCTGGTTCATGTGACTGGTTAGCGTTAGTACTTACTAACTTAGTAGGTGCTGAGTCCTCTGCCAATCTCATTTGAATCTCATGCTGTTTGGTCACGGTCGTGGCGGTGTCGACGTTGCGAGGTAATTAGTGGTACTTGTCTTCAAAACGCGCTCCGAAGTTTTGGATAGTCGTGGCAATTCAAGCTGGGATTCCTGCAGCTGCTTCCTATCTTCCTGAAATGTTGGATTGACAGTGGTCCAGCCTCATCCGACGAGCTGCTCCATGTCATAAAAGTATCGGTGAGAGTCCGAAGTACTGTCGGCGGTCAGATGCGATATGCGCTTTATGTGCGGCCTCCTCCAAGCAGTAACTTGTGATTCCCATAGTTTTTTCCCCCGTTATTCATGGATAACAACACAGGCATGTTCGATATGAATGTATGCTGTCCACTCCATGTCCAAATGTGCGGGGCATAAATAAACAGCTGGCGCTAGTCGAAGGAGGCGCAACCGCCATCGTCCCTCAGCATGCGTCTCGCTCTGCTCGGCAGCCTTTGCGCCTCCACTGTCGCGTCTGCTGCAGCACAAAGACGATATGCCATTCTCGACAACGACTGGAGCTCCACAGCGTTTGCTGTCTTCCTAATGGCACTAGATGGGGGTATCGATGTCCTGGCTCTGACAGACTGTACGTCCATACACAATCACATCCAAGATCGCTGCTGAATCAGAAATCTGTGAAATATGCGGCCACAGGCACAGGGGATACATGGCAGCACCAAGAGACTCTGCATGCCCTCGCGACTCTAGAGCTGGGTAACCTCTCGTGTATCCCAGTTGTACCTGGGGCCACCTGGCCACTCCTGCAGACGCCTGAGCGTCTGCAGGCTTGGGAGTCGATCTACGGCCCCTTAGTCTGGCAAGGCGCATTTGCTGCTCCCAATTATACAGCGGAGGCACAGGGCGCAGATCCTACTGGAGGTGATCCTAACCGTATTGTGCCTGCGGCGTTCGTGGAGGGGTTACCTGCCACGAAGCCGATGAACACCACCAACGCAGCCAACTTTATGGTGGAGATGGTGAGGAAGTATCCGGGGCAGGTCAGTATTTACGCAGCGGGCCCGCTCACGAACGTCGCGCTCGCGGTACGGATGGATCCGGATTTCGCGGAAAATGCGAAGGAGCTGGTGATCATGGGTGGGTATGTCGACGTCGAACTGCTTCAGGCCACCGGGAGCTTGCTAATGGCAAATATCAACTCTGATGTGAGACGTCTGAAGAGATTTCTGCAGTCTGTGAGAGCTTACATTTTTGCGACGCAGATCAACCTGATTATGGATCCGGAAGCAGCGAGTATCGCGCTGACGGCGCCCTTCCCAAATATCACCATAGCGGGGAATGTAGCCAACCAGGTCATATCCACGCAAGCGTTCTTGGACCAAGTCATCCAGGTGAACAATTCCTATAGCAATTTGATGTACAAGTACTACGTGAGCCCTCTTGTCCCTTCATCTGAAGCGGCTCACAGGATTTCGCCTTATTAGGGAACGGAATTTCCCTTCTGGGACGAAACAGCGATGGCGTTGCTCGTGGACCCTTCTATCAACACCAACTCCACTAACGGTATTGAACTCGCATCTTCACTGCACTGTCGCGTTTCCGCTTGACTGAGATCCACTTCTACAGTATTCGTCGCGGTGGACACCGCCTACGGCAGTCCCAGCTACGGCAATATTCACGTATACCAAAAGGCACTGGCGCCGCCGAATACGAGGAGCGTGCAGTATGTCTTCGAGGTGGACGGCGGCAAACTGCAAGACATGATTATGCATGCTGTGCAGTATCCACCGCAGGTATGCTAATAAGGCCGTGCCTCCCTCAGAAGCATGTGGCAACCCTGCGTGACTGAGTGCAGTAGAACTGTACCTCCACCAGTATTGTATGGCAATGAAGTGGGCACTAGTTCCAATCAAGCACAGTATTGCCCATGAATTCCCTACCTCTCGGTCACGAGCAACGGCACAGTCTCAATAAGAAATTGGAAATCTGTAACGCTGTAAGAAATCATTCTGCAATTCAGTATCCTCCGTATATGATCCATAACCATCCAAGGCATCCTTGCGTGTCCCCGATCTATTCATGATACACAATACATATGCCAAAACGTCTACACCATCCAGACCGCTCGAATTACCGGCGCATTCTTCTCCACGCCCACCCGACTGCTCCCAGCGTGACTAGAGCGCTCATCACCTTGACTTGCATAGAGACGGACGCTGTTCATAGACGGCCGTTGGCGGTCGCGCCATTAGCACGAGGCATGCTGTGGACCTGCTCACCAGAACATTTGGTGGGCTCCTGAGAGTCAATGTGCTCCTTGAACCACTGCGATACAAGCGAAGTGAGTAAGCGAACGGAGGGGGGAGAGTAAGGAGAGACAGGAACTCACCTTGGACAAGAACCACGCTGACTCCTTTGGATACCGCTTCTGCGTCGCATAGTCGACGTAGGTGACACCGAACCGAGTCTGGTAGCCGTCGGCCCATTCAAAATTATCCAAGAAACCTACAGAGTAGCGTCAGCCATCCGGAAAGTTTCATACGGAGAGGTGCTCTATATGAAGTATAATAAGCTAATACGCACTCCACGGGAAATACGCGCGTATCTGCACGCCGTCCTCGTGAGTCGCTTTGAGCAGCGCTTCACAATTGCCCTGGAAGTATTCGACGCGATCGGTGTCCTTGAGGGCCTGCTCTAGCGGCATCGAGCTCTCGTTTTTGACTGCGAATCCGTTCTCTGTTACACTGCGAGAGTGGAGGTGAAATTGAAGAAGCTTTGTTAGTGGATCACATGGACTGCGACAGGGGACAACTTGGACATACTAAATTGGCATGTTATATCTCTGATATTGGGATACGCTCCAGTATCAGCGTCTGGTTGAGCACTTGAAGGAGTCAGGAACTCACGTTCCATAGGTAGTTCAACAGTAGCCTGAAACCCTCCGGATCTACATGGACGATATTGAGCGAGTTTCAGGTAACGGGGGATCAAGAACTCTGAGAAGGTGCAACTAAAGGACGTGTATAATGAGGGATTACCACTCACATGTCTGCAACCACCGACAGTGCGCTTGTGTCCCGAGCTGGGTCCCGTCGGGACGGGTGAAGGTATATTGCACATTGCCCTGGAACTCGTCGTCCCCGCCCGGTTCTATATAAGACAGGCATAAGTATTCCATACGCATTTATTTGAGGATAAAAGTATAGGAATGGCCGAGATCATGTACAGCAGGAGAAAAGCACGCACTGCACAGATTAGTCGTATAGGTATTCATCCCATAGAAATCACTTGAGCCGTGGACGAGCGCGATTTCCTCTGGTGTAAAAGTGGGCAGGCGATCGCCAAGAAGGGCCCGCTGGTAGGTGGGGTAATGGCCTGTTGGGAGCACATGGATGCCAGTGAAGTAGTGGCACGAGAATAGGGGGAAAGACATAAGACAAGCGAAAGATTCAAGGATGAGCGGATGTGAAATATCGCTGGCAATACAAAACGTACCTAGATAGATTGGGTCTGCGAACCACCCAATGGAAAAATCGAGCGCATGCTGCGCCGCCTCTCTGCCTGTTTTTAAGGGTTTGATCAGCTCATGCATTCCGGCCGTGGGTTGTGCAGAAAGTAAGATGGTCCAGATCCAGAGTCTACAGCAACCCAAACTCAAGGGCTTCAAGTACATTACAGTAGGGTTAGGCTAGTCCCACAGCGAAAAAGGCCTTGTGAATCACCAGCCAGCGACATCACCTCCATGATGCACACGAGAACGAGGTCACTCACATTCGTCGGTGTCATCCCAGGGAAGGGCCATATCACCATTAAGTGTGACCCCAATTACGCCACCCTGCCTTTGTTTGTATTCTGTTCTATACAAAGCGGCCGCAGAAGCGTGCGCGAGAATCACATTGTGCCCGACTCTGTGCACACAGTTAGTTATGAACAGGCCAAGGGAAAGGGAATCAGAGAGAGTCAGAGTGCAAGCTGTGACTAAGGAAGAGAGTGGTAGATGATAGAGGGAGGCTCACATCCATGGTTCGGTCTTTGAGTCACCCTCCGAGCTGCGCGAGCGGTCAGATGAGCGTCCGGGAGCAAAGACACCGCGGCCATAACCAAGAATAGCGATACACCAGGGCTCATTAAATGTTAACCTAGGGTCAAAATTTTAGTTGAATAGGTGCTTTAGACGAGCAGCAGAAAAAAAGGGCTGGTTCGGAAAGACCAGACCTGGTCGAGACACGCAAAAATCACGCACCAATGCTTCACTCGATCACCAAACGCGTCAAAACAGACGCGGGCATAGTTGACAAAGTCCGCAATAATCTCTGCTTTATTGAGCCAACCACCGTAGCGGTCGTGTAACCCTTGGGGCAAATCCCAGTGGTACAGCGTCTATCACAGGCGAGGTTAGGGTTGATTCGGGTCAGGACGGGAGACGAATGAAAGGAGGTAAGCAGGCTAGTGGAGGACGACTCACGACAAAAGGGGTTATGTCAGCCTCCAGGAGCTCATCGATTAGCTTGCTGTACCACCGGATGCCCTTCTCGTTGATGGGATCGTTCCTCCCGCCGAGGGGAATGATTCGGGACCACGAGATACTGAAACTTAATGTACAAAATCTATCAGCCTTGGAAGGGTTGCATGTGGGTAATGACACGAACCGGTAGCTCTTAACGCCGTACTGCTTGAGAAGTGCAACATCCTCATCCCTGCGGCGGTACGAATCGGTCGCGACGTCGCCGGTCAGACCGTCAGCGGTCTTGCCAGGGAGGTGCGAGAACGTGTCCCAGATGGACGGTCCACGCCCATCTGCATCTGGCGAGCCCTCTATCTGGTAGGAGGCGGTCGCCATTCCCCAGAGGAAATCGGCGGGGAGTTTCTGTGCTGCCATGGTGAACTTGAGTTAGGGAGGGGAAGGTAAATTGGGAGGAGGGGCAAATATAGAGATACATATACGAATATGCTGCACAATCAAGTGCTTCTACCTGGCTCCGACGATGCACCGAGGGATGCATGATCGGCGGGTTGGCAGGTTTGATCGCAGGAGGTAATTACCCCGCATTGTGCTGATCCGAGGTTTCCCCATCTCTGGTTCCTGCCGACAGCTCCGTGCGGTTCGTCCCTGTCGTTATGGCGGCCAAGTCTGGCACGTATCGAGCTTATTATAATCTGTACTCTACTGAGAATATGCCAATACGCGTCTGCATCAGAACTCACCGACTTGACGCAAAGAAAGTTGGACAGGGGAAAGATTCGGCGATGTTTCGCTAGTACTGTCCAAGCCAACGGTGTGTTTTCTGCTCCATAGAGGCCTAACATGATCGCGGGAAATCCCTACCTTGTGCACTCTCGTTTGGAGCCGCGGCGAGGATGGAAGTGACATTAACACCTTCGCCCCGACTGCTTGCCGTATCACCGAGGATGCCCAGCAGTCGCCAAGATACAGCAAGGGGGAAGAGGGTCGGGATCTCCGTACCGAAAGGCGCGTTCCTTCGGTGCCTTTCAAGTGGTGCCATGCTTCGAGCTGAGGGTATCAAGGCCTCAAGGTGCTGTCGATAAACGGCTTCGTGGAAGAAATTTCACGGCCGTACGTTACTAGTTTACCCTCAATGGAGTATCCCGCTGCTATCGTCATGACATCTCTCGACATGAAAGTGAACAGAGCGCTGCAGCTGTTTACTTGGGTAGAGCTGGAGGTTATGTATTGTCGTTGTCCCGAGCTCGTTCAACTGGAATCACCGCCCAGATGCGACAGATAAACTGTACCCCCCGGAGTACTAGTGCGCAAGTGACAACAGACCCGAAGCCACCATTCTGCAGCGAACTACACCGGGTTAACTTTAGAGCTCATTGACGACAACGACGAGATCCGGATTGGTCTTGCCTTTCATGACTATCGCAGATCGCGGGCGACGGGGACGCACTAAGATCGGGCGCGCGGTGATGGGATGTCTCCGGAGACTCCCAGTGCGCATCCGCGATACAGGACGCCCGAGGTTGATCCATGTCCCGTACTTCACTGAGGAGAAACCTCCGTACACTCCATTCAATGCTGTCTTGAGCACGCAGCGCATGCATGAGTATAGCAAACATCGATGGCCACGGGTGTCAACGCGGCTTACGCAGGAATGTATAGGTTCCTATTTCTCGCCGTGCACCTTCATATAAAGTCATATCCACAGGGCTGGGGTCAGGATGCTCAAGCCGACGATTCACCGATCATAGGCCGTATCTGCGGCGCCCGACGGATATAGTTCACCGATCCAAGGAGAGAAGAAAGGTTACGGGATCTTGACGGTCTGTCTTCATCACTGCTCCACAAAGAATATCTGTACCCAGGCAAGAGGCACGCCAGAGTTCACCGAGTACGGCGCGGGATTGGCGCCGGCATGAGTTCGTCGAGTGCAACTCTGCCTACCATAAGTTCGGTATGTTTCTTGCCCCACAGCCCCTGAGGATCAGAAGAACAAAGAGGAAGGAAGACGGAAGAAGCGTTGGATACCAGGCGGTGCCGAGGATAGCCCTGATAGTTGGTCTCCATGCGTCGGAGGAAGAAATCATTTCATGAACTTGAAAGACAACGCCAGCTACAGACCCCGAAAATCAAAGCTATGGCAATGCAAGGGTGTTGCAGTGAGATATGAAATCGAAGCTAGCTTGCGGAGACTGTGCGTGATGAAAGCAGCAGACGACCCACTGTCGGTGGAGAGGGAAGAGCAAAGCAAACAGCTCTCAGGCCCATGCCGACCATCATTGGTGGCCAAATATCCGGAGGGTTGTCCTGATACAACGAAGGCCTCATCCAGCGGCCCGTAAAATAAACATCAGGGGGCTTCAGCACAGATCAAGGCTAGCACCCTCGGCAGCCCATAACTGAGCAGGAAGAAGGCAAGAACAATAGTTCGTCGAAGTCCGTTGGCATCCTCATCAAGCATGAGCCGAACAGCGACCTGTCGGGAATTTGGAAGACTGAATAACGCAGCTTCGAGATAACGCAGAGGCGGTAAGATTAGAGAGAAGCAGGTCAAAGTAACCCGATGCAGACCCAACAGATGTCGAATGTTGCCTTTCCCCCGGATAAAGTCCGTATGCTACGACCTTTGCAGATTTCAGCTGCAAGAACATGCGAGATTTCATTGATTTGCGACACGGTAATGAAAGTTCCACTGACCTGCATTGGAGCGAAGGTTACGAGATCCCGGTGGTATCTCTCTCACGACCACCATCGCTGGAAGAAAGGAGGAAGGATATTCCCGAGGGGGCCTCTTTCTTATTAGATTGGGTTGTCCGGGCTCATCAGGTGCATGTATATGTAGTTAGTGTTGACGGCTGCCTGGCTTGATCATATGCCAGGCAGGGGAGCGGACTGCTACGTCGGGGGACATGTTGGGACTGAGATGAACCATGAGGGGGTACGTCCGGTGAAGGCAGCTCTAAACTGCATTAGATGAAAAGCAGAGAGCGAAGTCTCTTCTGGCAAATCCATCGATAAGAGTAGCCCCGCTGGTTTTCCTCGAGGAAAAATGCATAGCAAGGCGTGGATCATGCCAGGGAGAAGTATATGACGAAAACGGGTCGGAGAACCCCCTCTAGAAAACAAGCGCAGCGGATGGAAGGTAGTTTTAATACCACCGGGAATTACGGCCGAACAACGAGCAACGAAGGAATCTGAGAGCCGACTGGCTATTAGTGCGTACGTGAGGGGATGCACCTCTTCAGCATCACAGCAATAGACGGTACGAGAGCGGACATTATGATCCTAGAGCGATATGCCCGAACGACCGCTAGATTACAAGGAAGTCACTCTGAGGTAAGAACATAGGCCCGACGGGCCGCTAAACGCACCCTGATTGACTTGCCTGGGATCGCCGGGGTAGTGGGGTCCGTGTAGGGATCCTATATCTCTGTAATCTGCTCAAATGGTCCTTGAAACGTCCGTTTGGCTTGAATGGAAGGCTGTAGCATTAGCATGCGATACCTGAAATGATTCCGCCGAACGTCCAGGACGCACACTCGCTGGGCGTGTCACCGAAGTTAATACGAGCATTACGTCCTGAGAATATCAATTCTGCAGTGTTGTCGAGATTAACCAAAGGGGTCCCAGAGCTGGCACTTGATGGTTGTGCGGTGGATGGGTGGCCGTACACATTGCTATGCAACGCCCCATGGCCAAGGATTCTATGCAGGTCATCCAGCGACTTAGGAACCTCGAGTTTTCATCGACGCACAAGCCCTGACAACTGTACAGCAGATTGGTCCGCCTAGGATACCAACAAAGACGAACGAGCAATTGATCCTCTTGAATGCCCGACGGTGCGCGCATGTCCACCATGTTCAGTTACCGAAAACAGCGCACACCCTAGCATGTGTGCACGCTCCTGAATCCACAGGTTTCCTCGGCCAGATGAGAATGCTCCGCGAGTGTACTGTAGTTGCGGAGCCGGAAAGGATGCGGTGTACGTGGGCTTGTGTGGCATGTGGCAATGACCGTGAGAATTGTCGTGAGAATTGCTTAGAACTAGCACCTTACGAGGTAAACAGACTTGACCTCTCCAGGCTCAGCTTCGGCGTCTCGCTTCTCCTCCAAACTTGCTGTACTATGTCTGACATCGAAGAGGACACATATCAAAACGGGAACTACGATGCCCACGAGGAAGATGGTGCGGACGGTGTAGAGCAAGACACACAACAAGGAGATGAGACGCGCAGAAAGAGGCCCGCGGAAGAGGATGAAGGTGGCGAGGAGGACGAGGAGAGGATGGACGAGGATGCTGAGGGTGAGATGGATGACGAGGAGGATGAAGATGAGGACGAAGAGGACGAAGAGGATATTGACGAAGGCCGGCCCAAGAAGCGAACGAAGGTGATATTGTTGTGCACATAGCGTTTGTTTCGCTAACCGTGCAGTAGCACCGGCACAAGAAACGTAACGCCGTGAATCGTTTCCTTGATGTCGAAGCCGAGGTCGACGAAGACGAAGAGGATGAAGAGGATGAAGAGGACTATGGCAGAGGTATGTCGTTCGCGAGATATTCTGGATTATAATACCTATAACATCCAACAGAGGGTTTCATTGAAGAGGGCGCGGAGGATGAGGTTGATGACATTCGTAGAGCCGTGGATCATGCAAGACTAGATCGACGAGAACGAGAGTTCGATGACCAAGACCTTGCACGGATTGCTGAAGATTACCAGAAGCGGTCCAAGCAGTCTGCAGTCAGATATACAGGGGACATGAATGAGATCCCCCAACGGTTGCTCATGCCATCCGTTCACGACGCCAATTTGTGGCAAGTCAGAGTGCGGGTATGTGATCAAGCTTTACTTTTCCCTCCTAACCCGCCACTGAAGTTGTGCAATAGCCAGGCAAGGAGCGTGATATTGTTTTCAGTCTTATGCGAAAAGCTATAGACCTGGAGTACACGAACAAACCCTTGTCAATTCTCTCTGCTTTTCAGCGTGACTCCCTTCCTGGGATGATCTATGTCGAAGCCCGCAGCTCCAAGCAAGTCAGTGAAGCCATCAATGGACTCGTTGGTGTCTTCCCGAGCCGAGGAGTCAACCTGGTGCCTATAGAGGAAATGGCTAGTCTACTGCAAATCAAGAAGCAAGATCTGACGGTCACTCCGGGATCATGGGTTCGTATCAAGCGGGGCAAGTACCAGGGTGACCTTGCGCAGGTCATGGATATCACGGAGAACGGCGAGGAAGTCGGTCTCAAATTCATCCCTCGCATCGACTTGAATCCCAAGGACGACACTACGATTGACGGCCGAAAGCGGAAGAAGCTGGGCTTTGGCAACTCGGCTGTGACCATGCGACCACCCCAACGGTTCTTCAACTACGAAGAAGTCGCTAAGGTGTATGGTCGGAAACAGGTCTCAAAGCGGAACCAGGTCTATGTCTTTCAAAACGACACGTACAAGGATGGTTTTATCGAGAAGGACTTTAAGCTGAGCGCCCTGCAGCTTGAAAATGTCAACCCTACTCTGGACGAGATCACACGCTTCACTCGAGGGATGGACGGTGCGGAGAATGAGAGCGCTGTTGACCTGACGATCATCGCCGAGGCCTCTCGTAAAGCTGCGATCGCGGTCCTGCAGCCTGGAGATCACGTCGAAGTGTTCGAGGGTGAGCAGACCGGCGTAGACGGTGTCGTGCAGTCCGTAGAAGGTGATGTGGTCACTATCATCGCCAACAGCATGGAACTCGAAAATCAGCGTGTGGACGTTCCTGCGAGGAGTGTACGCAAGAAGTTCAAGCCTGGAGATCACGTTAAAGTCATGACTGGTAAAAATGCTGACGAGACAGGTCTTGTCGTGTCGGTCGAGGGCAATATTGTGACCTTCTTATCCGACATGTCTATGCAAGAGGTGCGTTTATTGTTCCGGACATTTTTTTACCTCTTCATAATAATCGTCTCAGGTATCTGTCTTCTCGAAAGATCTGCGAGAAGCAGCAGAAGTGGGATCCGGTACCAATATCGTTGGAAACTACGAGCTCCATGACCTGGTACAATTAGAGTAAGTGTCACAGCGGTAAGTTACGAAACACTATTTGACTCTCGATGTAGTTTGCAAACCGTCGGTGTGATCTTCAAGACGGAAAGAGACTCCTTCCGTGTCCTTGACCAGAATGGCCAAACGCGATTAGTGCAGCCACACCAGATCTCCATGCGGAGGGACTCACATCGTGCTATTGCCACTGATTCCGAAGGTCACGAACTACGTGTCGGAGACAACGTGAAGGAGGTGGATGGCGAGGTAGTTATGCGGTCTCTATATCCTTCCAGCAGCAGCTTAGAATAATCATAGGGCCGAAAAGGACGCATTCTGCACATCCATCAATCCCACTTCGCCTTCCTGCATAATCGAGACTACAACGAGAATGGCGGAGTCTTCGTTACTCGAGCCCGTTCTCTGGCATCCTTGGCTCCGAAGGGCAACCTCCTAAAGCCCGGGACTGACCTGTCAAAAATGAACCCTGCTATGACTGGCGGTGCTCCAGGGGGTATGGCAGGATCAGCAATGGGTCGTGGGCCTAGAGACAGGCTGATAGGGCTCACCGTGGCGGTCATCAAGGGCACGTACAAGGGCCACATTGGGACAATAAAGGACACGAATGGTCCGGCTGCCCGTGTGGAACTTCATACCAATAACAAGATCATTACCATCGAGCAAGATAAGTTGAAGCACAGACTGTGAGCGCCATATAAGATCGAACTGCATCTGACCCTAAAACGTATGTGCAGATCCGACGGCCGACTTATCCCACTTGACCAAGTAAGGTTCGGCGGGTTCGGCGGCGGGAGTATGGGCCCTCCGCGGACTGCGAACCCATACGCGCAGAATGGGGGCCGTACACCTGCTGGCGGCGGCTGGGGTGGCGCAACGCCAGGGGCTGGGTGGGGAGCTCCCCCGTCCCGCACGCCTAATCCATACAATGAGAGCGGGAAGACCCCTGCGTGGAACGTCTCCTCTCGCACGCCGAATCCGTACGCGATGGACGGCGGCAAGACCCCTGCTTGGAACGCCGCGACCCGGACGCCCAACCCATACGCGGATGGGTCGAGGACACCTGCCTGGAATGTGGGTTCGCGGACGCCGAATCCGTACGCGAGTGGAGGTGCAGGGGCATCGTCAGGGTGGGGCGGCGCTACACCCGGACGGCCAAGCGAATCAAGTGGTGGTTGGGGGAGCGGGTCTGGGAGTGGTGGGTGGGGTGGTGCTTCGCCCAGTAAAGGCGGAGGCGGTTGGGGATCGTCGAGCGAATCATGGGTATTTGTGTCGCTGCTCCTCACTTTCGGCGATGTTAATATGCTGTTCAGTCCGCACCTACTCCTGCAGCACCGAGTGACGGTTGGGGGGTAAGGCACTCCATAATGGCAGGCTTGTAGACCAATACTAATCGATATCTAGTCTGCACCCACACCAGGAATACCACAGACGCCGGCCAACTTCGCCACGCCAGGGGCTTATGGGGCGACCAAGACACCTGGCGCGTACCCGTTCACGCCGGCTGCCACGGGAGGCACTATGATAGAAAGCGAGACGTACGGTAAGCCTGTGTTTCCACGCGCCTGCGAACACATTCCTGACGCTATGCGTGTATCCACAGAGGTCCCGAAGGACTGGCTTGCCGATGCCGCGCTGCCAGTAAAGAAGGGCATCATGGTGCAGTTCAAGGGCACCTTCGGCGACGGCGGGCTGCCTGCCTGGAACAACGGCAACTACGAATCGCGTATCGGGCAGGTTCTGTTCGTCTCGGAAGGGGATCGAACCCGCGATATCTCGGCCACTGCGAACCTACAGCTGGAGAAAGGCGAGGAGGTCGCTGCCGTGCCCGTACGCTATCTGGTGCCGGTACCGCCACAGGCGAAGGCGAAGGCAGTGGTGCTGGAGGGCAAGATGAAGGGGCAGATCCTGCATGTGATGGAGCCCGGTGTCGGGGATCGGTGGGTGTGCACGGAGAGCTGGAATATGTTTGAGGAGATACCAGGGGATAGGCTGGTTTTGTTTAAGGACTGAGTGTTGCCCGTTCTGCTTTTTGTGTTGCTGTAGCTTCTTTGCTGTAAATTATAACATACTACTCCTGCCAGGACAATTGGCTGTACCTTCGAGGCCCGGGCGAAACGTCGGACTTAGTATCATATCATTCAGGTTGGCCTACATTTCGTTACGCTTCGTTCCGGCTATCCATCATGGCGTCCACACCGCTGTCGCCCCAGGCGAAAAGACTACGGACGATCATCGTTACGCTGCCTATCATGGGCGCTACTGCTTGTACGTCGCGCTCAATGTACAATCAGTCTCACAAAAAGCCAACGTTTATGACTACCAGTGATCCTGTACAAGCGCGTCTTCCTGGGTGAAGAGCAGCGAAAACTGCCGCGTGATGGACACGGGCGCATCGTGGAGATAAAACCGCAGGTAGCTAAGGTGGAGGGGCAGTCATAGGAGGGGGAGGGGGAGACGGGCAGTGGTATTCCGTTCCCGTGTCTACAGCGGTATATTGTGTGTCTGTCGTAATGTACGGGCATACCAATCTCAATCTGAGCGATTGCCAGTAATGTCTATCCTGGACTTCCCTCCATGTTCTACCAATCACCCTACGCTCCCCACTCACTTGCTCTCTGCTGGTGTGGATGCTGGTGTGACGACGCGCATGCCTGGCCCCCGTGTAGGGTTGAACAGGCGGTCGCAGTCCGCCCACGCGATACCCGTGCCGATGCCCGTCGAGAACGCGACCGGCCAAGCCCGTCCTGTATGTCCTCATGTGTCAGCGTCGGTGTAGTTTTAGAGAGGGAATGCACAGACGGCGGAAGAGGATGACGGAAGCCACGACGCCCACGCTGAAGCCTACCCCGCTGTGTCACAGGCTCGGGTCAGTTCGCTGTGTTTCGAGAGGAGAACTGGGAAAAAACGTACGTCTTTACGAGCAAATCCGCCACTGCACACGAGCGAGCCCCGAAACCAACCCTCAGTCAATTATCGTGCCAAACCGGAATAGAATTGTCGTTCAGGACGTACGGCAGCGGTCATACTGCAAGTAAAGGCATATGTCAGTGCAACATTCGTTACCAAATGCAAAAACGCACAGCATACCTTTTGGTTGACGATGTTCTCGCTGGAGGACGGTCTTGAGGACATGGTGCACGGAATGTGCAGTTGCTGCACGATGATGCTGGGTATTACTCGGGTTCCAGAAATGGCAATTGTTGGAACGACGTCATCCGTTCATTCTTCAAACTCTCACTTGTACGTGTTCTTTCATCGGAACAAGGGCCACTCAGGCACGACGTGAATGGCACCCTGCATTGATGTCTAATTTCCTAATGCAACATGTAAGTACATACCGAATCAAAGCGGACTCATTCGTCGGACAATGGGCTCTCATGCGTGGTGTGTACATGGGATCCTGAATATTCGGTGAATATCAATGAGATGTGTTTGAACTGCCATAGGACATAACATTCCGAGGAGAACTTATTCTAGGTTGAGCAGTATTAAATCCGATCTCGTTTGTAGGACGTTCTCCATCCCACAAAGCCCCAGGTCCGTGGACGAAGGGTGTTCCGGAATACTAGGTTTTTCATACCAGGTCACACAAGTCAAATGCATCAAGGCTCCTTTCTGATATGTGCACAGATGCAGCATTTGCTGATGACAGGAGCTGGGTAACGACTCCACATTTTCATTTTCAGTGCAAATTACTATCAGCACTCTCATCGTTCGTGGCTTAGCAAAACGTGAACGAGGAGATACGGTACCGCTAACGTTTTCGCGTACACTTCCTGATGGTCGGGCTGATGCTCAAGACCCCTATTAATGGAGTGTGAGGCCAGAAGCTCTTCGCGAAATGCCGAAGGGACCTCCTTCCAACCTTCCAACCCCTGCAAATGCCACTCTAATAAAAGTCGACATCGCCGAGGAACTTGGGAGCGGTCGCGTCGGTGACGTGTAAGTTGTGCAGAGTGCTCGTTGCTCAATCCCTGTCATTATCCCGCCGCTGGTGGTAAAGTTCACCAACAGGGATCGCTGCGACGAATTATCCAAGGAGGCATGGTTCTATGAGGAAATGGAATGTCTGCAAGGCGTCGTCACTCCGCGTTACTATGGGCATTTCACCACCATGCTTCCAGCGCGAACCGATATCCTCTCATTGAAGCGTCGCGCCAGCTCTCCGTTTCCCATGTCCATAATCCTCCTGGAGCGCGTGGGGGACAGTCTGCCTCTAGGACAGCCCATTCCACAGGTCCTTCAAGACGACCTTTGGGACATGATGAGGGATTTTGCTGCACTGGGTATATGTCACAATGACCTGCGCTACGACAACCTCCTTCACCTCCTGACCTGCCCTCGCTTCCTTCCCCGGACGCTCCTATGGGTTGCGTATCGTTGATTGTGATAGGGCTAGTAAATACAATATGCCGAAGGACATATTGTTCGGCTTATCAAGCGGCGCCGTCGAGCTGATTCTCGACAACGTCCCCATGGGGTGCGTCGTGAACATTTTCGATGAATAAGGCTGGAATACTGCCGGTGCCGAAGAATCATGCGCAATAACGGATTGCTTTGCTTGTATTGTATTAGTAGACGGTATATGTACTCTATATTGACTGCGCCTAAGCAAGAAATATATCTTAGAAATTATATACCCTCCCCTCACTAATCTCATGCGCGTATCACGAGCCGGAAGCCGCACCCTCCAGCTCCTTATACCATTTGACCACCTTCGGGTGCGCAGCGACCTACGAAACTCATCAGGACCTACCACACCATATACTATCACACTCTCAGACTCACCTTCTTAGGATCGAACCGCAGCACCTGCAGCCCCTCGAGGGACGCGGCGCGCGACAGCGCGACGTAACTCTGGCCTGCCCATCAAGGCTGTTATTTACGCAGCAAGCATCGAAGAACGTGATACGCACCCTTCTCGAACACCTTGCCCAGGTCCAGCTTGACCCGCTGGATGGTCTGCCCCTGGCTCTTGTGGATCGACATTGCCCACGCCAGTATCAGCGGGATCTACACCCCGTCAGCAAACCCCGCCATGAGATAGCATGTGCGTCCCTGACCTGCATCCGCCGCGCGAGGACGTTCCCCTCGCCGTCCTCGACGCGGAACTCGTCCCGCACGAGGAGGACCGCCTCCTTCCCCGCGGGCGTCTCAAACTCGACGAGGGGGTACCGCTCCTCGTCCTTCTCCCTCTCCTTCCCCTTCCCCTTCTTCCCCTGGCCCTGTTCTTCGCTCTTTACATTTTCCTGCTCCTCACGGACAGGCACTCCATCTGCACCCACCCTCACCCCCCTTACATGACCACCCTTCTCCGCAGCGCCCTTCGCGCCCTCGCCCTCCCCGTGCACCTCCCCGACGCGATAGAACCCCCTAACGACGCCCACACTCCCGTTCACGAGCCCCCCCTCGACGCCGTTATCCACATTCTTGATCAGCATCACCTGAGCGCCCGTCTTCACCTCCAGGCGCTCCACCGCCATCATGTTCTTCAGCAGCCGCGCTCTCGTTTCCGCGGGCGCACTGCCGGAATCTCGCGAGGGGAAGGCGTGCGAGGGCGAGGGCAGCGCGCACAGCCGGGTTGAGTTCGCGCGGTCGACTTCCGCGCGGAGGGGGAAGAGCTCGGTCGGGGCGATGGAGGAGGCGGGGAGGGACCGGGAGAGGGCGCGGAAGGTCGCGAGCGCTTCTGGGGGTGTGATTCCGAGCCGGAGGGAGTTAAGGAGGTCGACGAATTCTGCGTGCGTGAGTTGTTAGTCGCGAGGGACGGGGGAAGAGGGCGTACTGGTGTCTTTCTGCCTATACACCTGCTTGAGGTTGACGGTCTCCTCGATACTGCTCTTCCACACGTCGGACTCGAAGGCGAACACGGGGTCCCCTTTCGCGACGGGCGGGAGCTGGAAGAAGTCGCCAGTCACCACGAGCTGAGCAGAGTTCGTTAGATTGCGCACACTGAGGTTATTGACGTGAACGCGTACCTGAATGCCCCCAAATGGCTTGTCTGTTGGTTTCCGCAATCTGGCGGCGAGGTCGTGCAGCGTATCAAACAGCCGGCCGTCGACCATCGACACTGAAATCACTCAGCCTCGCCTCATCCTAGACGTGTAGTGTTCACCTTCATCGATGACGAGCACCTTGGTCGCTTTCCAGCGCTGGAACGCGGGCTTGCAGGTCTTGATGGAGGGGATGAGAACGTCGAGGTTGGACACGGTCGGGGAGACTGCTCCCCAGGCGTGGATCGTCATGCCTGCGGATATAGGCATATAGAGTTTAGTAGGTGTAATCGTAGTAGCGATAAGAAACGCACCGCCGATGTTGGACGCTGCCATGCCGGTGCTGGCTGTTATAGCCACTGCATTTGGTTGCTTGGCGTACTTCTTGCGCAGGGCGGCAATAATCGCGCGCAGGAGCAGCGACTTGCCTGTGCCTAGAACAGATCACATTGTTCAATGTCAGACCATGTTCGCCAACACTGCGGCTAAGAACCAATGTCCCCCCACGGGACATTGGTCTTTCAGAGGACGAGTCTCGGAACATTGTAGGGACATTTCACCCACCGATCACTGAAAGTCCAATGTCGGGTGGCGGGACATCGGTCTTTGCCCGCAGTGAAAGAACGGAACCACAATGCTAATAGAGAATGCCCCTCAAATCTGGAGACCACAGTAGATGCCCCACACTGGGGAGAAAGAGCGATGTCCGGCGGCGGACATGCAAGGAATATGTAAGGACGCCGGGGAGAACATTTTCTTATGATGTTTTCCGCAGGACAAAGGTCCTCGGGACATCGCAAGAGAATGGTCTCCCAACAATCGCATGACAATTCAATATCCCGCCACGCGACATTTGTCTTTGCCCGCAGTGCGGCGGACTTCCGTTTGTGCATTCAAAGGGCATTCTTCCTGCCCGAGTCATGGCCCAGCGAGGATCATTCAAGAAAAGTATTCTCCCAAGCGAAAGATGCACCAGATGTGCTCGCCGGCAAACATCTGTCTCTATCTGCAATGCAGTCAAGTTCATACACACTCACCCGCTGATCCCGTGAAAAAGACGTTCTTCCCCTCCACGACCATCTTCAACACCGCCCTCTGCTCGTCATTCAGCACGACGCCCCTGCGCTCAACGGCGGAGTTTGGCTTGGATGACGGCGCGAGCTGGACCTTTGGCGCGAAGAACGCGTCGAGCGTCGTGCGGCGCGCTTTCGAGGGTTTCTCGGGCTGGGGGTCGCTGGTCGATTTTCTTTTCCTCGACCCCGAGGCTCTGGAATTCGTATCGCTCTTCTTAGTGTTATTTGACGCGGTCTTGAGAGGTGGCCGAGTATACATGTTGTGTGGGTCGTAGAAGTAAGAGAGAGCAAAATCTGTTGCCACAAGTCTCAGCCCCTGTCTGCGGTTCCACGGTCACGAGACCCACACGCGCCGCAATCACAAGAAAGAACTGCAGCGCCCACGTGTGATCCTCGTTCCGGTTGTTTCTTGCCAGTCGAGCCTGCTTGCTTTCTCAAGTTCCTCTTTATTCTGAGCTCTCACCAGACATGTCAGGCAACAGGCGAGAACGAGCAGAAAATTACAATCCAGCTACGACGCCGAAGTGCGTCTTCGTTCGTTTCCAGTAGGAAGCGGCTGATAGCTGACTGATTGATGGTGTAGGTACCTCAATGATTTCAGCAAGGCCCTCGCGAGCGAAGTCCGTATCCTGCTCGAGGAAGTGGGCAAGCTGCGCGACGAGCGCCGCGCGTTGCAGTTGTACGTCTTGCCGATCTAGCACAGGACCCCGCAAAGTCGAACTAATCCGACAATCCGCCTGATACAGCGAGATCGCAGAGCTGATGAGCATGAAGTCGAAGCACGGCGCCGGCGGCGAGTACTCGCCCGACTGGAGGCCCCGAGTATGTCTCTTTCACCTACCCCATTCTTTGCATCCCACTAATACTCCGACCTGCGTAAACCAGGAAGCAGAAGCCTCCCCGCCGCCTCCGCCAGCCCCCGAGCCCGCCCCGGTCATCGAAGACCCCGCGCCCCCGCGCGAAGCCAAGCCCGGCTGGCGCGTGGTCCCCCCCAAGCGCGAGCGGCGCCGGCACGCCCAGCAACAAGCCGCCGTCCCAGCCAGCCCTCCGCCGCCGCCGCCGCCGGAGCCGCCGAAGCCGAACCTGCCTTCCTGGGCGCAGTGGAGACGTGCGTTCCTTGTGAATGCGAGATGAGGAGCATGCTGACCTTGTGGATTTTGTCTATAGCCAATCCGCTCCTGGCTGCACCGATACCCCAGGCCCCGGCCCCGTCTTCCCCGGGCCCGGTCGTGCAGCGCCGTGGTCTTTTTGGTCAGTCCTGTTAACACGTCTCTCTGTGAGAGAATACTGATGCAGATACCGTTAGGCCCGCCGAGCCCTCCTCCCCAGTGATCAACGATTCAACCTTAATGCAGCATCGGCATAAAGAGATAATCTCAAGCTCAACTCACGTATTATCGTATCTATATCGAATCTAGGGCATCTCGTCATCCATCAAGGTTTTCTTGTCCTCTTGTACATAGTGTAACAAGCGTGCTTGCTTTCTTCAGGCTTTAGGATTTTCTTCTTTGAGTTTGCTTTCGTCCGACCCAACCAATCAATGTATGTATGTATGTATGACCTCAGTATGAATAGATTAGCGTGTAGGATACATGCTCTGCAATGTATGTTGTACGTTCCTGTACTGGAATAACGAACGAACGGGTAAGTATGATATCGATCGGATATACTAAACGTTGGATATGTAACTGTGATGAGTAGTACTCGTACAATGGTGCGGCAAGCAAAATGATTGAGACTATGCTAAATAAAGCGCAGAGTGAGAGGGATGAATATATGATACAGAATGTTGCAGTCTTCAAGCCTGAGCATCGCGAACGCTGATGTACACGAAAAGCGTCGAGAACAGATACTGCGACAGCTGTGCATCATGCAACGGGAGGTGTCTGAATCCTGCAACCAACCCTATCAGCCATTCCCTCCAAAACCAAAACGCCGCGAACCACTTACCTGCATTCAAGCTCCCCAAACTCGCGCAATACACCGCCAACGGCTCCTCCGGATCCCCGCCCTCTTGCTTCACCGCGAACCTCACGAAAACGAGGTCCATCATCTCGCCCACGCAGTCGAACGGCAGGCTCAGGTCCTCCTCCCACACGGGGTTAAACCCATTGTTCTTCACGACGCACGTGCGGTACGAGATCGTCCTGGCGGACGTCGCGGTGAGTGCCGTCGGGCCCGCCGCGGGCGAGTACACGGGGTTCGTGGACTCGGGCAGGAAGGGCGAATGCGTCCAGTCGGGGACGTGTAGGGACACTTCGACGTAGGGGTCGATGACGGACTTGTCCACGATCTCGCGCCCCGCGGAGTCTTTGGGGCGCGGGAGCTGCTGCGCGGAGATTACCTGGTGAAAAAGTAAGTTGGGAGGTGCCGGAGGCTGCGAGAGGGAGAGGCACTTACAGTGACATCGAAGTAGTGGTTCGTCCGCTTCGCCAGGAGCTCCTTGTTGTACTCTCTCAGTGCCCGAGGCTTGAGGACATAGCCAGCCCGACCATTACGTTGGAACATGGCATGGTTGATCATATACCCGAGATCTGCGCGATAGCAACATTCGTGAAGCCTTACCCAATATCCGTGACGAGCAATCACGCACCGAACGTCTGCCAGTTGATCGCAACCAACTGCGCCCCCGCCGACCAATACCGATGTGGTTCATAGTTCGACGAGTTCAACCGGGTCCCCTTCGGATACACCCTAACCAGATGCGTCTTATTGTGTTTTATCAAATCCATCATGCTCTCTTTCAGAATCTTGTTCGCCGTGTTCTCGGAGAGCGAGAAGACGTGTTCGGGAGCGTACTGCTCCTTCTTGTTCAGCCCGCGGCATTTGACACCGACGGTGTACACGAGCAGTGCGACGAGCGCCATCGACATCTTGGCCTTCTGCCGCTCTGCGTGCGGGGGAGACTTGGCCCTGGAGGCCGGTCCTGGAGAGGGGGAAGAGCGCCGTGGGTGGCGAACGCGTTCGGCCATGCGCGAGACTTTGAGCATGTCTTTCTTCAGCTCTGAATATCTCTGATCAGATCTATCCATCAGAATTGAGGTAGTACGGAACTGACCCGTGAAGACTTCGTCGGAAGACGTATCTGTGCTAGTCGAAGATTCGCTGTCCACCGTGACCTCCTTGTCCCGAAGGCCTTCTTGCTCGGAAACATAAAGGTTCTTGGCCTACATATGTAATATGATCAGTACATTCCGTACGTGGGGGACCACCCAACTCACCTTCAAGAGCACACGTCCTCTCAGTTGCTCGGGGCTAGGCAGTGTCTGGATTTTCGTCTGCCCGTGAACAGGAGCTGTAATCAGAGCATCGCCAAAGGTCTCGCGCATGATCTGGGCAACTATATCCTGCTGTGGAAGAGAACAGTGTATCTCGGCTGAGATGATAACAGGATATGGCGAAGACACGAAAGCGTATTTGTGTATCGCCTGACAGATGTCGCGGAGAGACACTTTAGACGTCAGGGTCTTGCCGTGGTATATCATGGGTTCGGTATCGCCGTCGTAGACGTCGACTACAAGACAGATGAGTTCACGGTCACACTGGAGATTAAAACACTTACTTTCGACGCTGCGGCAGCTGTGCAGCAACGCTCTAATGTACCCCTCTATCGTGCTGACCCCGACCAGCTGGTGTCCGACGAGGTACGTATTATGGGAGGAGGATATGTAATATTCCGAAAGAGGGCGTGTCATGTCGTGGTAAACCTTGCCGTGCTGGTCGGCGAATGCAGAGTTGTCTAGGGACAGAAGGAATGCGGTAAAATTGTCTAGGGTAAAGAATGCAGGTTGAGGCGGTGAAGGGCCGACAGACATAGCGTGGGCGGAGGGGGCAGCCGCACTTGCTTGAGGCGACGTGAAGGTCGAAGATGCAGATGTCGGCGGCAGCGAATCGTTACCAGTACTAGCAGAGCTAGTAGAGTTAGTAGAAGAGGCAGCTGTACTCGGCTGGGGCGGCGAGGATGCAGGAGAAGCAGAAGCAGGAGAAGCGCTGAGCGGGACAGAAGTCGATGTTGGTGGTTGAGAAGCTGACGTCTGTTTGTCGGAGACCTTCTCCTGACCAGGGACTGTTGCATATCGTTCGAAGATCCGCTTCAATTCGGTGTCACTGAGGTTTGACTATCAACGCCAGAGAAAGTTAGCACTGCATACCCTGCTGGTCTGAAAGTACCTGCCTTCTGGAAGTCCTGCATGAACATTCGGAACGTCTTGAAGTCGAAACATCCGTCACTTGCAGTGCATAGCTTCTTGTACAGCCTGTCCAGTTCCGGACGCGCCTTCAGCAACTTAACAAATCGTTGAAAGTCCGAAAAGTCGAGATAACCTCGATTGTGCACGTCGGCCTCCTAGTGTCAGGGATCAGCACGGAGAATACCTCGATCCTCAGGTACACGAATCACCTTGAACAGCCGTTGGAGATTCTCCTTGGCAGCATTGAGGTTCAAACGTCTGCACATCCGTTCCACGTCGTCGAAATCGAGCTTCTGGTCCTGCTCGTCGTCCGCGGCCTTCCAGTACTGCCTCTCCCAAAGCGTTTGGCGAACCTCAATGTTCCCCAAGCCACTCATGAGTTCTTGACGTATGGAATACAACTTTCGAAGGGTCACTTCCCACATCTGGAAGACGTCGCGAGTGCTTGCGATGACGTGCAACGACTTGTATCGCCCATCGCAGATGTAGAAGAGGGTCATCCACCGGTCTTCGAGCTGTTGGGACAGCTGAAACTGCTCACGGTAGAACCGTGCGTCAGAGCAGGTCCGTATTTCCTTGATGCTTTCAATCGGAACTGCGTCATGGACATTTAGAATCTGCACATCAACGGAAAATGAATTATACTCACTAATGCGCTGCTTCTTCGTCTCGTACAGGATCTGGCCTTGATCAGGATCTAGCCTGAGTATGACCCTCTTCTGTTTCTTGGCAGAGACCTTCGTCATAGGCGTACCCTGCTGAAGCAGAGGAGGGACAGTGATATCGGCCATGTTGGACTTCTGGGCAACTCTGTCGGGCTGTTTCTCGGGTTGCTGGGCAGACTGCTGTTTCGGATGTATGAATTCAGTCGTAGACTTGGATCTGCCTCCATCACGCCCTTCGGCCTGCACGTGTCCGTCCACGCCTTGGCCGGGATCGGATTCAGACGTGTGCAAGCGAGGCCGCGGAATCGACTCCGACTGTGATCTGCTGTGCCTGAAAGCGCTACGCCTGCGCTGCAGCGAATCCATGATAGAGAATTCGGACGAGGAGTTGGAGGATGATTTCACGGACTTAGAGCGTACGATAGGCATATTATCCTTCAGCTTGCGCTTGAAGGACGATATCGACGCGCCCAAGCTGCCCTCGCTTCTCCGTCTCCAGTGCGAGTCAGGTTTATCCTCGTCCGGCCCCATAATCTCCTGGATCGCGGGTGAAGGTTGACCAGTGCTTGTCAACAGGTTGGCAGCTCGTCGTAACATGTTCCTGGACGTAGAGTGTCGGTCTTGGGTATCAGCCATGGCATGCAGGTCTCTGACCTGTGAATTAGGCGACAAGTGAAGGGTATTCGGGATGAGGGACTGACAGTGGAGTCTCGGGGGTATATATACTCGGTGCGGCCTGGTACACGGGCAAGTTACCACATCACTCGTTCATGGGCGCTTCGGAGCAAGACTATCGCCTCCTGAGTCAACGGGCGATGCGCAGCTGCATGCAAGGTTGGATGCGGTGTTGGCGGTACTCCGTGCTTTTGCAGAGGGGAAGCGCGTCGGATCTACGTTGGTGGCGTCTACAAACGTGCTTCTAATGGGCGGCGCCACTTCCCATCCGACATACCACAGGTGATGAATCCATATATTACGACACAGTAAATGGAGGTACAGCAGTAGAAATAAATTATTGACTCGGAAGGAATTAGAGTGTCATGAAATACAACCCTAGGGGGAAGATCCTCTCCTGTAAATTGTAAATTCGACATGATAACGCGTGAAGATACTCCGCTCCCCAAATAGATGCGCCTATTGCAAGGCAGCTCGAAAGGAACAGGAAGAACCTAACGAGACCCTTCAGCACTTGATGAAGTTGCCGACGATCATACTCGGTATGCCATAGGCATCCCTGCGAATGGTGAACGAGAAGCAGCAATTAATGAACCCTTCCTCCTTCACCAACTCTTGCGACTTCGTCGGTTTCCTGGCGTTCACCGGACTAATAGAGCCTGAAGGAGGACTCAGGAGTGGCTTGAATCGTAAGACGCAAGACGTCAGCACCGCTTTCTGATTGGCGTCAAAAGCGACATGGCCATATTTCTATCATTAGGACAGAGATAGAACAGGGGCATCAGCGGGCAGGACAACGGGCCGCAGCAGTGCGACTCACCTCCCAATAATTAACAGCGGATTCCTCAGCCATCAGTTCATAAATACACAGACGCCCCTATGACGAAGGCTCAGCTGACTATGGGGGCACAAGGAGGCAATTCACATACGTCTCGCAGCATGTATCCATCAACCCCCACGAGCTCTGCAAACTCGCGGTTACCTTTGTAGATCTCGCCTGTTCTGCGCCACAAGCAGGCCGGGACACCCATCACCGAGAACACACGATCATAGTCTAATAGTAGACGTTCGAATGCCTCCTCGATGAACACTAGGTCCATATCTTTCAGCGACTGTGCAATGGCCTAGAATGAATATGGTCAGATGGGCGTACAAATATATCTACCAGCATCTACTGACCCTAAACTTCGGCCTCAGGACCGACAAAGGCTGTAGTATGAGCTGCTTCGACTCTTGTGAGACACTGCACTGACATGAGGAACCATATCGTGGGGTCAAGATGCGCAGGCTTACTTCCTATCCATCCAGCGGGACAGCCGCGCATAGCCCTTCACATAATTATACGGCTTCAACAAACCAGCCTCATACTTCGCGCTGATCACTCTTCGTAACCGTTCGTCTCGAGTACCGGGTTCCTGATCAGCAGCAGTATACAGGAACTGTTCCGTTTTGTTCGACGCGGACAACGGAGGCGGCATACCGTCCTCGGCATTTGGGGGTTTATCGGCCGAGGGCTGTTCTGATTGTGACGTTTGATGCGCGGAGGGCTGCTCTGCAGGCTCTTCGGCTTTCGGAAGAAAGGAGTTGCCCGTGTTTGCAGGGGAAACGGTATTGGGAGCGGAGAAGGAGGGAACAGATACAAGGGGGGGTGCGATGGTGGTCGGAGGAGGGTTGAAAAACGATCGCTCGTCAAGGGATTCGAGAAAGTCGCTGCGGTAACGACGAGATTAGCACATTAACCCAAGAGACAAGATATTGCCCTTACGTCAGGACGGAGAACTCGTTCCCCAATGTTTCTGGTTGGTAGGCAAGATAGGGTGCTGGAGCGACAGCTATGGGCCACACTGGATTTGTAACAGGAACAGGAGCGGCAGCGAAGGGGTTCACTGCGGCATGATGAGCTGCACCGAGGAAGAAATGTAAGGAGATGTTACCCACTCGATATTGCCCGCGACATGTCTATGTTTGGTCCGACGGACGAACTTGCACTCTTGTCCGGCTTGCTCGATTGTCTAGGCTCATCGTGACAGAGGTGCCCAATTTCCCTCTTGATACTAAATTTCGTGTCGGCCGACGTCTTCAACGTCCAACAATGCTTTACTCACCAGCGTTGACAAGGCCTCCCCTCGTCGCAAGTCATATGGCTGCGCCGACAATACAAGCACGCATGATTCACTTTCCTCCTCTTCGCCTTCTTCTTGCCAGGCCCTGATGCGTCGTCGACAGCGGGACGTTTGCTTTGATCTTCAATAATTGGAGCTGGAACATCGGCATTTCTAGGAGCGATGCGGGAATACTCGGTTGGCTTGCTGCTCGACGTGAAGCTGGACATCATCTCAGCCACTTTGGCTATCGGGAAGATTTGGAGGACACGACAACGACATCGGAAGATGTAGGGCAGGTCCGCATCAGTCCCTCGTTTCCCACGTCGTGGCGCGAGAGACACTAGACTCTATAAGGCTGGTAGCGCCACCCTCCGGGCGGCAGAGCCCGCTACCTTGGGATATATGTACAGAAGATTTGAAGCTCATAGTCTCATGTGCTCTGTGTCACTGGTATGAGGGGTGCTTGAGAGCCAGGAAGCAGAATGGTCTTGCATATCATAATTTCCGGACCAGCGGTCAGACTTAGCCAGCTCCATATTTTCTCTTAGATTTGCTAATTTGACCCCCAACAAGCTAGATAAGAGCCTTCCTCGTAATTCACTGGTAGTAACACATTTTTTATGTGCGACCTGTATCGTGTAGAAACTAGTGGCAGTCAATCTCAGCTGTATGCAACATGACTATGTATAGTGGTGTATGTACCTAGTAACAATGAATCTAGTATACGCTGTCAGGTACATGAATAATGCAGCGTGAACACGAAACTCATCTCAGCCGTATGCAACACGACTGACGGAAAGGAAAGGGGAAAGGGGAAGGACGCCCGTATATACCCGAG